>NC_068454.1:77181520-77481520 GCF_023373465.1 Oncorhynchus keta
CATACACGGCAGAGGGAAGAGGCCATTTAATTTCCCTCTATGGAATGTGAAAGAGGAAATATCCTGCTCCTCTGTGCTATAGTGCAATAGCTCCCAATGACCTGCTGTGCTGAAAGGAACTCTAATCCATTTCAGTAGCCCTCCAGTCCTCGTGCTACTGTGTGCAAATCCCCTCCATTGCTCTTCTTGAATAAATTAGAATTTTTTTTTATGGCCGTGGTGAGGCTCAACTTTTATACCCCTGGAGAACCCTGATGAATGTGTAGAACTCAAACACTCGGGAACACACACACACACACACACACACACACACACACACACACACACACACACACACACACACACACACACACACACACACACACACACACACACACACACACACACACACACACACACACACACACTGGCTCAAGTAGACATTGGCTCAAACAGGAATACAGTAGCCTACAGTCTAGATGTTGATCTCTTTCTCTGTAAAACACACACTACTTTGTGGATGAAAGCCTGAAACATGTTCTGATTAATAATGACATTAAAGAACATTGAACAATTTAAAAGCCCATGTATTATTTATCTGGGAACAGAAGAACAACAATGTAATGAAATGCACTTTATATCACACTAGCTCATGAATATGTAAAACCTGCAAATGAATAATTCTTTATTATGAGGAAACGAGAGAATCTCAGGACTTGATAATGAGAGAGCGAGAGAGAGAGAGGGAGTGTGTGTGTGTACTCGCATGTGTGTGTAGAGTGTGAAGTGCCCATGTAGCATCTGTGCACGTTTGTGTTTGAGTGCATGCCTGCAAACTTGTGTGTGTTTAAGATTCCGTTATTCCTGCCTATGTCCTGGGAACCAATCAAGACTGTTATGTCTCTGCTTGGACCAATCAAGACTGTTCTGTCTCTGCTTGGACCAATCAAGACTGTTCTGTCTCTGCTTGAACCAATCAAAACTGTTCTGTCTCTGCTTGGACCAATCAAGACTGTTATGTCTCTGCTTGGACCAATCAAGAGTGTTCTGTCTCTGCTTAGAATCAATCAAGACTGTTCTGTCTCTGCTTGAACCAATCAAGACTGTTCTGTCTCTGCTTGAACCAAATCACAGCTATCATGTTGAGTTTAAGTTTAATAGTCTTGTTTACCTCCTCTGAGTGGCCGGCACGGTCTGCAACGCCATCCAGAGCGCCTAACGAAGTCTCACTGGAGAATGTGTCTCCTGAGGGAATACTGCCTGACAACGGGGGATCAGGATTCCATAAGGAGAAGTGAGCGCTCTGTTTCATCCAGCTCACTGGAGAATGTGTCTCCTGAGGGAATACTGCCTGACAACGGGGGATCAGGATTCCATAAGGAGAAGTGAGCGCTCTGTTTCATCCAGCTCGCTGGAGAATGTGTCTCCTGAGGGAATACTGCCTGACAACGGGGGATCAGGATTCCATAAGGAGAAGTGAGCGCTCTGTTTCATCCAGCTCACTGGGGAATGTGTCTCCTGAGGGAATACTGCCTGACAACGGGGGATCAGGATTCCATAAGGAGAAGTGAGCGCTCTGTTTCATCCAGCTCGCTGGAGAATGTGTCTCCTGAGGGAATACTGCCTGACAACGGGGGATCAGGATTCCATAAGGAGAAGTGAGCGCTCTGTTTCATCCAGCTCACTGGAGAATGTGTCTCCTGAGGGAATACTGCCTGACAACGGGGGATCAGGATTCCATAAGGAGAAGTGAGCGCTCTGTTTCATCCAGCTCACTGGGGAATGTGTCTCCTGAGGGAATACTGCCTGACAACGGGGGATCAGGATTCCATAAGGAGAAGTGAGCGCACTGTTTCATCCAGCTCGCTGGAGAATGTGTCTCCTGAGGGAATACTGCCTGACAACGGGGGATCAGGATTCCATAAGGAGAAGTGAGCGCTCTGTTTCATCCAGCCTGCTGGAGAATGTGTCTCCTGAGGGAATACTGCCTGACAACGGGGGATCAGGATTCCATAAGGAGAAGTGAGCGCTCTGTTTCATCCAGCTCGCTGGAGAATGTGTCTCCTGAGGGAATACTGCCTGACAACGGGGATCAGGATTCCATAAGGAGAAGTGAGCGCTCTGTTTCATCCAGCTCACTGGAGAATGTGTCTCCTGAGGGAATACTGCCTGACAACGGGGATCAGGATTCCATAAGGAGAAGTGAGCGCTCTGTTTCATCCAGCCTGCTGGAAAATGTGTCTCCTGAGGGAATACTGCCTGACAACGGAGGATCAGGATTCCATAAGGAGAAGTGAGCGCTCTGTTTCATCCAGCTCACTGGAGAATGTGTCTCCTGAGGGAATACTGCCTGACAACGGGGATCAGGATTCCATAAGGAGAAGTGAGCGCTCTGTTTCATCCAGCTCACTGGGGAATGTGTCTCCTGAGGAATACTGCCTGACAACGGGGATCAGGATTCCATAAGGAGAAGTGAGCGCTCTGTTTCATCCAGCTCGCTGGAGAATGTGTCTCCTGAGGGAATACTGCCTGACAACGGGGGATCAGGATTCCATAAGGAGAAGTGAGCGCTCTGTTTCATCCAGCTCGCTGGAGAATGTGTCTCCTGAGGGAATACTGCCTGACAACGGGGATCAGGATTTCATAAGGAGAAGTGAGCGCTCTGTTTCATCCAGCTCGCTGGAGAATGTGTCTCCTGAGGGAATACTGCCTGACAACGGGGGATCAGGATTCCATAAGGAGAAGTGAGCGCTCTGTTTCATCCAGCCTGCTGGAGAATGTGTCTCCTGAGGGAATACTGCCTGACAACGGGGATCAGGATTCCATAAGGAGAAGTGAGCGCTCTGTTTCATCCAGCTCACTGGAGAATGTGTCTCCTGAGGGAATACTGCCTGACAACGGGGATCAGGATTCCATAAGGAGAAGTGAGCGCTCTGTTTCATCCAGCCTGCTGGAGAATGTGTCTCCTGAGGGAATACTGCCTGACAACGGGGGATCAGGATTCCATAAGGAGAAGTGAGCGCTCTGTTTCATCCAGCTCGCTGGAGAATGTGTCTCCTGAGGGAATACTGCCTGACAACGGGGATCAGGATTCCATAAGGAGAAGTGAGCGCTCTGTTTCATCCAGCTCGCTGGAGAATGTGTCTCCTGAGGGAATACTGCCTGACAACGGGGATCACGATTCCATAAGGAGAAGTGAGCGCTCTGTTTCATCCAGCCTGCTGGAGAATGTGTCTCCTGAGGGAATACTGCCTGACAACGGGGATCAGGATTCCATAAGGAGAAGTGAGCGCTCTGTTTCATCCAGCTCGCTGGAGAATGTGTCTCCTGAGGGAATACTGCCTGACAACGGGGGATCAGGATTCCATAAGGAGAAGTGAGCGCTCTGTTTCATCCAGCTCACTGGAGAATGTGTCTCCTGAGGGAATACTGCCTGACAACGGGGGATCAGGATTCCATAAGGAGAAGTGAGCGCTCTGTTTCATCCAGCTCGCTGGAGAATGTGTCTCCTGAGGGAATACTGCCTGACAACGGGGGATCAGGATTCCATAAGGAGAAGTGAGTGCTCTGTTTCATCCAGCCTGCTGGAGAATGTGTCTCCTGAGGGAATACTGCCTGACAACGGGGGATCAGGATTCCATAAGGAGAAGTGAGCGCTCTGTTTCATCCAGCTCGCTGGAGAATGTGTCTCCTGAGGGAATACTGCCTGACAACGGGGATCAGGATTCCATAAGGAGAAGTGAGCGCTCTGTTTCATCCAGCTCACTGGAGAATGTGTCTCCTGAGGGAATACTGCCTGACAACGGGGGATCAGGATTCCATAAGGAGAAGTGAGCGCTCTGTTTCATCCAGCTCGCTGGAGAATGTGTCTCCTGAGGGAATACTGCCTGACAACGGGGGATCAGGATTCCATAAGGAGAAGTGAGCGCTCTGTTTCATCCAGCTCACTGGAGAATGTGTCTCCTGAGGGAATACTGCCTGACAACGGGGGATCAGGATTCCATAAGGAGAAGTGAGCGCTCTGTTTCATCCAGCCTGCTGGAGAATGTGTCTCCTGAGGGAATACTGCCTGACAACGGGGGATCAGGATTCCATAAGGAGAAGTGAGCGCTCTGTTTCATCCAGCTCGCTGGAGAATGTGTCTCCTGAGGGAATACTGCCTGACAACGGGGGATCAGGATTCCATAAGGAGAAGTGAGCGCTCTGTTTCATCCAGCTCGCTGGAGAATGTGTCTCCTGAGGGAATACTGCCTGACAACGGGGATCAGGATTCCATAAGGAGAAGTGAGCGCTCTGTTTCATCCAGCTCGCTGGAGAATGTGTCTCCTGAGGGAATACTGCCTGACAACGGGGATCAGGATTCCATAAGGAGAAGTGAGCGCTCTGTTTCATCCAGCTCACTGGAGAATGTGTCTCCTGAGGGAATACTGCCTGACAACGGGGATCAGGATTCCATAAGGAGAAGTGAGCGCTCTGTTTCATCCAGCTCGCTGGAGAATGTGTCTCCTGAGGGAATACTGCCTGACAACGGGGATCAGGATTCCATAAGGAGAAGTGAGCGCTCTGTTTCATCCAGCTCACTGGAGAATGTGTCTCCTGAGGGAATACTGCCTGACAACGGGGATCAGGATTCCATAAGGAGAAGTGAGCGCTCTGTTTCATCCAGCTCGCTGGAGAATGTGTCTCCTGAGGGAATACTGCCTGACAACGGGGGATCAGGATTCCATAAGGAGAAGTGAGCGCTCTGTTTCATCCAGCCTGCTGGAGAATGTGTCTCCTGAGGGAATACTGCCTGACAACGGGGGATCAGGATTCCATAAGGAGAAGTGAGCGCTCTGTTTCATCCAGCTCGCTGGAGAATGTGTCTCCTGAGGGAATACTGCCTGACAACGGGGGATCAGGATTCCATAAGGAGAAGTGAGCGCTCTGTTTCATCCAGCTCACTGGAGAATGTGTCTCCTGAGGGAATACTGCCTGACAACGGGGGATCAGGATTCCATAAGGAGAAGTGAGCGCTCTGTTTCATCCAGCTCGCTGGAGAATGTGTCTCCTGAGGGAATACTGCCTGACAACGGGGGATCAGGATTCCATAAGGAGAAGTGAGTGCTCTGTTTCATCCAGCCTGCTGGAGAATGTGTCTCCTGAGGGAATACTGCCTGACAACGGGGGATCAGGATTCCATAAGGAGAAGTGAGCGCTCTGTTTCATCCAGCTCACTGGGGAATGTGTCTCCTGAGGGAATACTGCCTGACAACGGGGGATCAGGATTCCATAAGGAGAAGTGAGCGCTCTGTTTCATCCAGCTCACTGGGGAATGTGTCTCCTGAGGGAATACTGCCTGACAACGGGGGATCAGGATTCCATAAGGAGAAGTGAGCGCACTGTTTCATCCAGCTCGCTGGAGAATGTGTCTCCTGAGGGAATACTGCCTGACAACGGGGGATCAGGATTCCATAAGGAGAAGTGAGCGCTCTGTTTCATCCAGCTCTGCTGGAGAATGTGTCTCCTGAGGGAATACTGCCTGACAACGGGGATCAGGATTCCATAAGGAGAAGTGAGCGCTCTGTTTCATCCAGCTCGCTGGAGAATGTGTCTCCTGAGGGAATACTGCCTGACAACGGGGGATCAGGATTCCATAAGGAGAAGTGAGCGCTCTGTTTCATCCAGCTCACTGGAGAATGTGTCTCCTGAGGGAATACTGCCTGACAACGGGGGATCAGGATTCCATAAGGAGAAGTGAGCGCTCTGTTTCATCCAGCTCGCTGGAGAATGTGTCTCCTGAGGGAATACTGCCTGACAACGGGGGATCAGGATTCCATAAGGAGAAGTGAGCGCTCTGTTTCATCCAGCTCACTGGAGAATGTGTCTCCTGAGGGAATACTGCCTGACAACGGGGGATCAGGATTCCATAAGGAGAAGTGAGCGCTCTGTTTCATCCAGCCTGCTGGAAAATGTGTCTCCTGAGGGAATACTGCCTGACAACGGAGGATCAGGATTCCATAAGGAGAAGTGAGCGCTCTGTTTCATCCAGCTCACTGGAGAATGTGTCTCCTGAGGGAATACTGCCTGACAACGGGGGATCAGGATTCCATAAGGAGAAGTGAGCGCTCTGTTTCATCCAGCTCACTGGGGAATGTGTCTCCTGAGGGAATACTGCCTGACAACGGGGGATCAGGATTCCATAAGGAGAAGTGAGCGCTCTGTTTCATCCAGCTCGCTGGAGAATGTGTCTCCTGAGGGAATACTGCCTGACAACGGGGGATCAGGATTCCATAAGGAGAAGTGAGCGCTCTGTTTCATCCAGCTCGCTGGAGAATGTGTCTCCTGAGGGAATACTGCCTGACAACGGGGGATCAGGATTTCATAAGGAGAAGTGAGCGCTCTGTTTCATCCAGCTCGCTGGAGAATGTGTCTCCTGAGGGAATACTGCCTGACAACGGGGGATCAGGATTCCATAAGGAGAAGTGAGCGCTCTGTTTCATCCAGCCTGCTGGAGAATGTGTCTCCTGAGGGAATACTGCCTGACAACGGGGGATCAGGATTCCATAAGGAGAAGTGAGCGCTCTGTTTCATCCAGCTCACTGGAGAATGTGTCTCCTGAGGGAATACTGCCTGACAACGGGGGATCAGGATTCCATAAGGAGAAGTGAGCGCTCTGTTTCATCCAGCTCGCTGGAGAATGTGTCTCCTGAGGGAATACTGCCTGACAACGGGGATCAGGATTCCATAAGGAGAAGTGAGCGCTCTGTTTCATCCAGCCTGCTGGAGAATGTGTCTCCTGAGGGAATACTGCCTGACAACGGGGGATCAGGATTCCATAAGGAGAAGTGAGCGCTCTGTTTCATCCAGCTCACTGGAGAATGTGTCTCCTGAGGGAATACTGCCTGACAACGGGGGATCAGGATTCCATAAGGAGAAGTGAGCGCTCTGTTTCATCCAGCTCGCTGGAGAATGTGTCTCCTGAGGGAATACTGCCTGACAACGGGGGATCAGGATTCCATAAGGAGAAGTGAGCGCTCTGTTTCATCCAGCCTGCTGGAGAATGTGTCTCCTGAGGGAATACTGCCTGACAACGGGGGATCAGGATTCCATAAGGAGAAGTGAGCGCTCTGTTTCATCCAGCTCGCTGGAGAATGTGTCTCCTGAGGGAATACTGCCTGACAACGGGGGATCAGGATTCCATAAGGAGAAGTGAGCGCTCTGTTTCATCCAGCTCACTGGAGAATGTGTCTCCTGAGGGAATACTGCCTGACAACGGGGGATCAGGATTCCATAAGGAGAAGTGAGCGCTCTGTTTCATCCAGCTCACTGGAGAATGTGTCTCCTGAGGGAATACTGCCTGACAACGGGGATCAGGATTCCATAAGGAGAAGTGAGCGCTCTGTTTCATCCAGCTCACTGGAGAATGTGTCTCCTGAGGGAATACTGCCTGACAACGGGGGATCAGGATTCCATAAGGAGAAGTGAGCGCTCTGTTTCATCCAGCTCACTGGAGAATGTGTCTCCTGAGGGAATACTGCCTGACAACGGGGGATCAGGATTCCATAAGGAGAAGTGAGCGCTCTGTTTCATCCAGCCTGCTGGAGAATGTGTCTCCTGAGGGAATACTGCCTGACAACGGGGGATCAGGATTCCATAAGGAGAAGTGAGCGCTCTGTTTCATCCAGCCTGCTGGAGAATGTGTCTCCTGAGGGAATACTGCCTGACAACGGGGGATCAGGATTCCATAAGGAGAAGTGAGCGCTCTGTTTCATCCAGCCTGCTGGAGAATGTGTCTCCTGAGGGAATACTGCCTGACAATGGGGGATCAGGATTCCATAAGGAGAAGTGAGCGCTCTGTTTCATCCAGCTCACTGGAGAATGTGTCTCCTGAGGGAATACTGCCTGACAACGGGGGATCAGGATTCCATAAGGAGAAGTGAGCGCTCTGTTTCATCCAGCTCGCTGGAGAATGTGTCTCCTGAGGGAATACTGCCTGACAACGGGGGATCAGGATTCCATAAGGAGAAGTGAGCGCTCTGTTTCATCCAGCCTGCTGGAGAATGTGTCTCCTGAAGGAATACTGCCTGACAACGGGGGATCAGGATTCCATAAGGAGAAGTGAGCGCTCTGTTTCATCCAGCTCGCTGGAGAATGTGTCTCCTGAGGGAATACTGCCTGACAACGGGGGATCAGGATTCCATAAGGAGAAGTGAGCGCTCTGTTTCATCCAGCTCACTGGAGAATGTGTCTCCTGAGGGAATACTGCCTGACAACGGGGGATCAGGATTCCATAAGGAGAAGTGAGCGCTCTGTTTCATCCAGCTCGCTGGAGAATGTGTCTCCTGAGGGAATACTGCCTGACAACGGGGGATCAGGATTCCATAAGGAGAAGTGAGTGCTCTGTTTCATCCAGCCTGCTGGAGAATGTGTCTCCTGAGGGAATACTGCCTGACAACGGGGGATCAGGATTCCATAAGGAGAAGTGAGCGCTCTGTTTCATCCAGCTCGCTGGAGAATGTGTCTCCTGAGGGAATACTGCCTGACAACGGGGGATCAGGATTCCATAAGGAGAAGTGAGCGCTCTGTTTCATCTAGCTCGCTGGAGAATGTGTCTCCTGAGGGAATACTGCCTGACAACGGGGGATCAGGATTCCATAAGGAGAAGTGAGCGCTCTGTTTCATCCAGCTCACTGGGGAATTCACATCCCCCTAATCACACAAACACATATATGTGTATGTGTATGCATGCATGTATATATATATATTTACCAAATAATGCAGACAATTACATTGATGGAAGCAACATTCTTTCTGCAATATTAAGCTGATCCACCCTTAAACAAAATTCAATTATAAAAAACGCACACACAAAGACACCCACATGCAACCACACACATACACTCCCCTTCCCTCCCTCCCTGTCTCCCTCCCTCCTGCCACTACACCCCTGACGGCAGTCCTCTGGTGGTATCAATAAGAAAGCAGGTCCAATCAATGGCTCAGTGTCTCACCATCCCATCGGTCTGTGATCCTCCCCTACACACCAGATTACACAGCCTAAACCTCCCTCCCATCACAACCCACAGGAGCCTCTCTCCCCGCTTTATTCATAGGCAGACACACAGAGACATACATACACCTTGTTGCAGGCTAAATAACCATGTAGCTCTTTATGTATTGCAATGACTTCTGACAGCTGTTGTGCTGCTGTGAGACTGTGTGAGAAAAATAAATCCTTGATGGAGGAGAAAGTTTAAGTCTAAAATCCCTGACTATTACTTTCTGTGTTTTCTCCGAGCCAGGCGGAGGTGTGACCCAAATCCTTCAGGTTTTCTGATGATTGGACTGAACGTTAGATCAGAGGAGTCCAGTGGGGTGGTGGGGGGAGATGGGGAAGGGAAGAGGAGGAAGAGGGTCAACACTATCTATCTGGACATGGTAGAGAGGACGAAGGGGGTGCTGTGCTTTCAATACACAAATGCAATGTTCAAGTGCAAATCATAATCTTACTGTAACTGTCACCCTAAACTTAACCTGTTAACACAAATGCCAACCCAAGCCAAACCTTAAAGGAAAAATGTACAATTGCTGTATCCATTTTGGGACTTGTAAATGAATGATATATAGCTATTGATTCTTAAAGAATATTACTTGGAAATGCCTCATGAGCTTAGTTTAACTGTAACCACATCAGGACCCAAAATATAAGCTTGTTTCACTCCACTGTTTGTGAACAATATAATTGTAAACAAACACGGTATAGCTTCAAAACATGGTAAAAACTAGAGAGTGGGCTCGGATGGGTTCATCATTTACATCCTTTGAGTGGACACTTTCCTGACCTGTGACCCCGGCACATGACATTTAAGAGGTGGTATGATGCTGCTGGCATCCTGCCCACTGTTTAATTATCTAAAACTGCCTTCTCATTTTAATATCCGGCTCACTCCTCTTACACCTCTTCCACTTGTTTTGTCTCTGTATGCCGGCAATTTGGATTTGAAATGAAACAAAGACTTTGAGGCTAAAGTGCAGACTGTCAGATTTAATTAGAGGGTATTTTCATCCATATCGGGTGAACCGTTTTGTACATAGTCCTCCCATTTTAGGGGACCAAAAGTATTGGGATAAATTAATTTATGTGTATTAAAGTTGTCAAACATTTAGTATTTGGTCCCATATTCCTAGCATGCAATGATTACATCAAGCTTGTAACTGTACAAACTTGTTGGAGGCATTTGCTGTTTGTTTTGGTTGTGATTCAGATTATTTTGTGCCCAATAGAAATGAATGCTAAATAATGTATTGTGTCAATTTTGGAGTCACTTTTATTGTAAATAGGAATAGAATATGTTTCTAAACAATTATACATTACTGTGGAGGCTACCATGATTATGGATAGTTCTGAATTAGTCTTGAATAATGAGGGAGAAAGTTACAGAGGCATAAACATCATAGCCCTACCAAAAATGCTAACCTCCCATGTTATTGTAATGGTGAGAGGTTAGCATGTCTTGGGGGTATGATATAAAATGCTAACCTCCCATGTTATTGTAATGGTGAGAGGTTAGCATGTCTTGGGGGTATGATATAAAATGCTAACCTCCCATGTTATTGTAATGGTGAGAGGTTAGCATGTCTTGGGGGTATGATATAAAATGCTAACCTCCCATGTTATTGTAATGGTGAGAGGTTAGCATGTCTTGGGGGTATGATATAAAATGCTAACCTCCCATGTTATTGTAATGGTGAGAGGTTAGCATGTCTTGGGGGTATGATATAAAATGCTAACCTCCCATGTTATTGTAATGGTGAGAGGTTAGCATGTCTTGGGGGTATGATATAAAATGCTAACCTCCCATGTTATTGTAACGGTGAGAGGTTAGCATGTCTTGGGGGAATGATATTTGTGCATCTGTATTGTGCATCCTCACTCATCATTATTCCCGATTAATTCAGGACTATCCGTAATCATGGTAGCAAGTTGACGTAGATGCACAATGCAAACAGTAGTAGTGGGTCATTTTCCACAACAGCCAGGTACGTTGAAGGGCAAGGCTAAACTTCGCCGCTGTTTTGGTCCTGTAGCTACGAAGATGTAGCAGCATGAAGCCAACCTGTGCACATGCGCAGATACTCTGTGTGACTGTGTGAGAACAGTCTTGCATCGCTCCCATCTCATTGGGTGTGTTTGAATAGTAAGGCTAACGAAGCCGACTGTAGACAAAAGTCAAGGAGTGCAGCCGGAGAATCGGCGACAGCCGACAGTTGGACACTGTAGGGGTTTTTCAACAGCAAGGCTCAGATCAACTCAGATCGAACATCTCTGGAGAGACCTGATAGAGCTTGAGAGGAGCTGCATAGAAGAATGGAAGAAACTCCCCAAATACAGGTGTGCCAAGCTTGTAGCATCATACCCAAGAAAACTCGATGCTATCATCGCTGCCAAAGGTGCTTCAACAAAGTACTGATTAAAGGGTCTGAATACTTATGTAACATTTCAGTTTTTAACAGCAAAAATGTCCCAAAATCTTTTTGCTTCGTAATCATGGGGATTGTTTGTACATTGTTGAGGGGAAAAAACCTTTAGAATAACAAATGTGTAAAAAGTCAAGGGGTCTGAATACTTTCCGAAGGCACTGTAGCTGCTATTGTTTATCAAAGTTTTTCTTTATAACTGTAAAAATAAACTTTTCTAAGTCCCATATCAAACACTGAAACCATAATGTTTGTACAATGAATTGGTGAGAGAGAGGTCTCAAATATCACTTTCATTTTGTTCTTCCTCTAGCTTTAGAATCGCTGCAAAGTTGGTTCTGGTTTCAGTCATGTCTTTGTTCATGTTCATGTGGGTCAACCAAAAACACCCTAATGATTGGTTGACAAATAGTGTCTCCAACTAGCCAGGAGTTGGCTGCATGGTGCAGTTGGTGAGAAACAACTGCATCGACTTGAAGATGACTTCATAAAAAACTCCATGACATTTGATCACATGGTTTTGTAAAGTTCATGCAGTCGACATTTAGGCTCAAGTTAGATTTGTTTTTGCCCGATAATGCAACACACTTTGAAAGGCGGTGACCATCGTTGATCTTGACTAGACAAAATGTATTAGCTCGAACACGCTCAATATTTGCTGTGCTGCTGTTGGCAATGTCATCTTGCTTGCATTGTTGTTCACCTTTAAAAGTGTGTTGCATTATGAGGATAAACATTTTCCTTCTTGCGCCTACATGTTGACTGCATGAACTTTACAAAAATCATGTGATCAAAGGTTGTGAAGGTTTTACTGCAGTTAATGAAACGTTTCTGCAGTTGCTCTTCACCAACTTCCTCCAGCAACCATGGCCTGCATTGTGGGAGCCTCTATTGTCAACCAATCATTATTCTTGACATGACTGAAACAGGAACTAACTTTGCTGCTATTCTCCCAACGCCCTGTGAACTAGTAGAGATCAGAGAGGATTTGACAGGTGTAAGCAATATGGTAATAGATTCACCTTGCCCTCTGATAGGCTATGTGGAAATTTCACCATTTTGCTTATACCATTCATATACTCTCAGATCTCCGCTAGAGGTTGACATGGGAACAGGACTCCCAGGGGTCTTGCGGGAGTCAACTGTGTAGTCCTAATATAGTCCTAATATAGTTTACTTAATAATATATATTTATGTTAATTTCCCCCCTCCCCCTTATGTTGGCTCACTCTCGCGCCTTCCTCCAGTTGTAGCCACTCCCTACTTTACCTCAGATGAGGTCGGAGACGTACACTGTTACACATGTCCATATCCATGAGTTCATCCAATTCTGGGTAAGTAAGTGCAAGGGCTGCCTTCATTGTCACATCTCGTAATGTGGTTGTTATCAGCTCTGAGCAGCAGCCAAACGGAGCAGTTGCTATGGCTACTCACACGCAGAGCGGGGACAGACAGACGAGCATCTAAACATTTGACAGGACAAGATGAACACTCCCATGTCAACCTGCATAAAGAGTAAGGTTTAGGGGTGCATTTTGGGATTGGGCCTGGATTGTACGATGTGCACACATGATACATGTTGAGTGTGTGATATGGGGGGTTAGAGACAGAGAGAATGGAAAACCGTGTTGATCTGAGCCTTGCTGTTGAAAAACCACATTAGTGTTCAACTTTTGGCGAACACAGTTGCAACTTGCCCAACTTCACTCCTTGACTTTGAGCCTACACGCCCAATCTCAATGTGACCCACCAGATTCAGGAACTTAAACCCCACTAGGAGAAAAAAAAAAGCTTGAAAACCCCTTTAGATTTTTGCCAAACATTTTGATTTAAAAAAAACTGAGCGTAACAATTTGTTTTATTTAGTTTGAGAAAGTTAATGGTTTCATAGTTTCTTTTTTTTAAAGGTTTGTTAATTATTTTATTTCCATTTACAAAAGTTTTTATTTTAGTTTCAGTTTACTGTAATAACCTTGCATCACAAACACACAATAAGATCCACAATAACAATAATAATGATTAAATGCTATGCCAAAACAGTCAGAGAGCATTTTATCATTTAACTTCACTGATCTGAGAGGGTTTGATGGCTGAAACCTGTCTGTTCACCTATCTGGTGAATCTATCAGTGAAAGATGAGGGAAAGGAGAGGAGATGACGGTTTGGAAAGAACTGGGATGCAGAAACAGTCATTGTGACATTGGCTGAATCAATCAATCATTGATCAATAATTGAATTAAATCACGAGTCATCCAACAGTCTCAAACCATTGGAACACAAAGTTTGGAGACAAAAATCCCTGCTGACCAATTAATAATGAATTCAGTAACTTAATCAACCGGTAAACCTTTCTCTCAGTCAGTCAGCCATCATTTTCTAAATGATCTCTATTTTAAGTTGCCACTGCTCTGGCCTTTTCTGGAGGAGCTCATATGTATAGATCTGTAAGGAAGGGAGAGATAAATCAACTTTGATCTGGTATAAGCAAGATGGAGAAAACCCAATCCAGTGAGAGGACATGGTGAAGCTATTACCACACTGCTTATCCAATCATTTCAGATCTATGGATACGGGTTAGGGGTCAATGTGGGACTTGGATAAAACTATTCAAACAGGATCAAAAACCCTACGAAACTGTTCCTGGAGAGCTACCCTCTTGTGGGTTTCTATTCAACCCCAGTAGTAACTAACCTGACTCAGCTTAACAACCAGCTAATTATTAGAATCAGGTGCTCTAGATTAGGGTTGGTGTGAATATCTACAGGACGGTAGCTGTCCAGGAACAGGCCTTAGGGAAGGGATATTAATCTCTTACCCAACGAAGTCCGGAGCCTGCTGGTTTCTACCTGATAATTAATTAGACACACCTGGTGTCCCAGGTCTTAATCAGTCCCTGATTGGAGGGGAACAATTAAAACATTTAAAAGCAATGGCTTCGAGGTCCAGAGTTGAGTTTGAGAGGCTTATGGGATTATATAGCTCAGACCCAGTATAACAGGGGTGTCAAACTCATTCCATGGAAGGCTGAGTGTTTGCAGATTTTTGGTTTTATCAATTGAGACCTAGACAACCATGTGTGGATAAGTTCCTTACTAATCAGTGCCTTAAGTCATCAAGTACAAGGGAGGAGTGAAATCCCGCATACACTTGGCCCACCGTAGAATGAGTTTGACACATGTGCAGTATAGCTTCGCCCCTGTGTTGTGACCCATATAAACGCAAGCATCTGTTCCTCCTTTGTCACGTTTGATAGTGGGGCAAAAATACAACTCAAGCTTGGCATTCATCATGACCACCACCAATGTTGTTCACTTCTCTTCCAGGGAAACAAACCCAGTACTCAAGGACACACACAGGCAATAGATACAATGATGTCTGCTCACATCTCTGTACTCATTGACTAAACATGGATTCAATTAAACTCAGTTCAAGGTCATGGTAATACAATATAAACGCTGGGTCTGTGCTTAATAGAAGCACTCATGGCTCTCTGCTAATATTTAATCCAACCCACCACTTGACTACTGCTCAGTGCTAGCCATTCATATCAGCTGAGAGCTGTCAAAACGTTGGCTGTGTGTGTGTGTGTGTGTGTGTGTGTGTGTGTGTGTGTGTGTGTGTGTGTGTGTGTGTGTGTGTGTGTGTGTGTGTGTGTGTGTGTGTGTGTGAGAGAGAGAGAGAGCAGAAACAGGTACGTAGGTAAAGTAAGGTGGGCGTGAGAAGATGGGGAGGGAGAGAAGGCGGGAGTGAAGGAATTTGTGAGGAACTGAAAGCAGGGGAGGGAGGCGACGGGGAGAGGGAGGAGTGCGGAGCAGAGAGCGAGGTTACACATGAGAGCAGTCCAGAGAACGAAAGTAAGAGAGACAGAGGAGAGAGAGAGATAGCAGGACAGGTACGATAGTGTGGATTATGGAGTTGAGAAGGTTTCACTGGAGGAGAACAAAGAAAGAGTAAACCTTAAGGGCAACGGAGAAAGAGAGTGAGGCAGAGGGGAAAACCAGGGGTAGAGGGAGACAGAGAGAGGGGGGAACAAGGGGTAGAGAGAAAGGGAAGGACAACAGTTGAATGTTGACAGAGGGAGTGTGGATATTAATCAGGAGATAAACAAAAAGGAGGAGAGAGAGAGAGGGGAGAAAGTGTAGAGAAAAACGAATAGATTCACATTGACAGGATGGACTGGACTTCAATGAAGCACTGACATCAGCTAAATAAAGGGGGAGAGAAAGAGAGGTCACTGCAGTAGGTGCTGTGCACTGTAGTTCCTTAAGCTTACTATGCAACAGGAGAGTTAGGACACGCAAAGACAGACAGACGTTCACTACACGATTGAACCATGTTGATGAAGGAGTATAGAATATGCATGCCACTAACTGTGGAAGAGGTAAGTGTGTTTGTCTGTGAACATGTATGTGTGTTGGGGGTCTGTGTGTTTGTGGCTGGGGGGGGGGGAGGGGTCTCTGTGTGCTTGTGTGATTGAATGTATGTATACTGTAGACCACTGTTGTAAAAATAAGCTTTTAATTGAAAATGTTAAAGTTGCTAGCATACAGATGTAGAATATTCATATGATCGCCTGTTGCAGGACAGCTTGTCGTGGATTTAAGGGTTCAATTTACGATAAATGTATCACCCCGACAAACATGTCCGTTCATTATAATCCATATAATAATTTTGATTTCCTGTTGCGGGATTATTTTCCTGCTGTAGCAAACTGGCTCAAATTAAGATCCTACATCTGTAATAACATTAAGCACAGGCATCCTGTAGTTGAGTAGTGTTGTTCATTGTTCACTCTGTATGGTTCTGCATGTACCTAACCTCAGCTGTTTTTCTCTCTCGCTCTTTCTCTCTTTCGCTTTATTTATTATGATTATTTTTTACCACAGAGGTTAAAAACAAAGGACAGATTCTGCCAGGGAGTAAGAAGTGGTGGGTGGAAAAGGGTTTTGGGGGAAGGTGCTCTAGAGTGCCCTCAAAGGGAAGGTCCTCATTCCCTCCAACCACCAGAACAAAGCAGTCCTCACTGTCGTAGTGTTTAAGTCTGAGCTATCTGTCTGGAACAGTGTTATGTAGTTGGTTATTATCACAACATGCCGTGCCGGAAACTTCCATTGATACTTCACTCTAAAACCAACTTTGGTCGGTTGTTAGACCACTTCTGTGGTCTGGAAACATGTGACAAACGTTAGTGAACTTTAAGATTACCAATGTTTTAGTGTTTGTAGAAGCTTTAGCTAGAAGGATCACAGGGTTTTTATGGATCAAAATGGGGCTTAGGTGGTGGGCCTGGCCAATGGTGCGGTAGCCGACCGAAAATGTTTGAGGCCTTCCTGTTGACCGCCGTTTTAAAGCAAATTTCCTGCAATTCTGCCATGAGGCTGAGAGAGAAATGTGCAGTTTAAAGATCAATTGCTGCCATTCTAAACATGTTGCCATGGCTTATGCTATGTGAATGACTCTCAAATTATAACAAAGTCAATGGAGGCCCCATGCCATGACAAAAAAAAACTCAATGTATCATTTTTTGAATTTTAGATTGTCCTGGACTTTCTATCTATTATTTTGGTGACTTTTGGTCCTCAAAGATGATTGGGGCGGCAGCGTAGCCTAGTGGTTAGAGCGTTGGACTAGTAACCGAAAGGTTGCGAGTTCAAACCCCCAAGCTGACAAGGTACAAATCTGTCGTTCTGCCCCTGAGCAGGCAGTTAACCAACTGTTCCCAGGCCGTCATTGAAAATAAGAATATGTTCTTAACTGACTTGCCTGGTTAAATAAAGGTAAAATTAAAATAAATATAGGTCTGTTACCTTTTCTACATATGTTTTCTTTATATCTGGTTTGAGTCGCTGAGGTTTACACTGACAATGTCTTTACATCCTTATTATTATTTTATTTATTTATTTATTTATTTATTTATTTTTTTTTTACTGTTTGGACATATGCAGCCGAAAAAACACTTCGGAGGCCCGCCCAAGACTTTTCTTTGCCGAAAAAAAACCTGGATCAGTGTCTTGTGTGTATCTATCTGAAAATAGTCTCTGTAAAATCACACAGAAACAAATCCTAAGGTGAGATTCATTCCACGTGTGGAACTCTGACTCTCACGGTCTGATGGGGAAGCGCATTAAGATTCCTATGCAGCTTTAGTGGGATCAGCTTATAGTTCCACAGTCAAACCATAGCACTGTTTATGCAATGTCTGCACACACACACACACACACTTCTAATTATGAGGGAAGTGTAGCTGGTTGTACTAGTAGGTTGGTGGATTAAGACACAGGTATGTGTTAGTTTCGTATTTAGTCAAAAGCTGGGGGACAAATGACGATGTTTTGTTGTTAGTCAAAGGGTGGGGCACATTCACATAATATAGTTGCTGTCTCACTGCACTGAATGTTTCAGTCATCATCAGTACAACACATTAACAACAAAACTGTAACAGGGGTCTGAAGTCAAAGAGAAACATAATGCTGTGTGGGTTTGTGTTGTTAGTCAAAGGGTGGGTGACACATTCACATACAGAGTGACCAGACCAGAGACATAGATATCTATTCACATACAGAGTGGCCAGACCAGAGACATAGATATCCATTCACATAGAGAGTGACCAGACCAGAGACATAGATATCCATTCACATACAGAGTGACTAGACCAGAGACATAGATATGCATTCACATACAGAGTTACCAGACCAGAGACATAGATATCTATTCACATACAGAGTGGCCAGACCAAATACATAGATATCCATTAACATAGAGAGTGGCCAGACCAGAGACATTGATATCCATTCACATACAGAGTGACCAGACCAGAGACATAGATATCTATTCACATACAGAGTGGCCAGACCAGAGACATAGATATCCATTAACATAGAGAGTGGCCAGACCAGAGACATTGATATCCATTCACATAGAGAGTGGCCAGACCAGAGACATAGATATCCATTAACATAGAGAGTGGCCAGAACAGAGACATAGATATCCATTCACATAGAGAATGGCCAGACCAGAAACATAGATATCCATTCACATAGAGAGTGGCCAGACCAGAGACATAGATATCCATTAACATAGAGAGTGGCCAGAACAGAGACATAGATATCCATTCACATAGATAGTGGCCAGACCAGAGACATAGATATCCATTAACATAGAGAATGGCCAGACCAGAGACATAGATATCCATTCACATAGAGAATGGCCAGACCAGAGACATAGATATCCATTCACATAGAGAGTAGCCAGACCAGAGACATAGATATCCATTCACATAGAGAGTGGCCAGACCAGAGACATAGATATCCATTCACATAGAGAATGGCCAGACCAGAGACATAGATATCCATTCACATAGAGTGGCCAGACCAGAGACATAGATATCTATTCACATACAGAGTGACCAGACCAGAGACATAGATATCCATTCACATAGAGAGTGGCCAGACCAGAGACATAGATATCCATTCACATAGAGAATGGCCAGACCAGAGACATAGATATCCATTCACATAGAGAATGGCCAGACCAGATACATAGATATCCATTCACATAGAGAGTGGCCAGACCAGAGACATAGATATCCATTCACATAGAGAGTGGCCAGACCAGAGACATAGATATCCATTCACATAGAATGGCCAGACCAGAGACATAGATATCCATTCACATAGAGAGTGGCCAGACCAGAGACATAGATATCCATTCACATAGAGAATGGCCAGACCAGAGACATAGATATGCATTCACATAGAGAATGGCCAGAACAGAGACATTGATAGACATTCACATAGAGAATGGCCAGAACAGAGACATTGATAGACATTCGGTACTCCGTGATCTTAACATCTCTCTATAGGACAGGACTAGGTAAACACTGTCAATGACTGGTTCTGGGTTTCCCAACCCAAGTCTTATCACTGCCTTAAGGACTTGGGCAAGTAACAGCTACGGTAGATACTACTGGTCTAAGGTCAGAGTTCAGGTGGGGTTCCATGCTTCAACAAACAATGGAAAGGAGGGGTGCTTTACAACAATTACAAAAATATTTTAAATACATTTTAAAATGTACATTTAACCTTTATTTAACTAGGCAAGTCAGTTATAAGAACAAATTCTTATTTACAATGAAGTCATACCCCGGCAAAAACCTGGACGACGCTGGGCCAATTGTGTGCTGCCCTATGAGACTCCCAATCACAGCTAGATGTACAGTAATGCAGCCTGGATTTGAACCAGGGACTGCAGTGACACCTCTTGCACTGAGATGCAGTGCCCTCGACCACTGTGCCACTCTGGAGCCCAAATTAAGGGCGTACCAAGGAAAAACTTCCAAAATGACACATTTGAGGCAGCTCTCAACAAAAAGGCAGAAATGTGTTTATTTGAGCTTTAATCCGTTCAGTATACAGGGGACTGACGTTTCCACGTCAAGCTGATGGTCAGGGCACACACAGGAAGAAGGCAGCCTTTTCACTGATCTAAGGTTAGTTGTTCATTGTTGTCCTAATGGATAAGGTTAGGGCTTTGGAGGAGGGTGAGCTGACCTTAGATATGTTCCTAAGAAAAGCTCACCGTGAGCAATCTGCGTCCTGTTAATGAATGAACTGACTGCTATGTATGTAAATATGTCATGTGCACATTAATTGCAAGAAGGATGTGGTATTAAGGACTGTGTGAATTGTCTCCCCCCCCAGTATAAGATTGGGCAGCTGTACATGATCAGTAAACACAGTAATGAGCAGAGCGGAGGAGGGGAGGGAGTGGAGGTTGTGAGGAACCAACCAGACACACATCCCCAACATGGCCTGGGACAGCTCACTGAGAAACGCATCTACCTCAATAGGTAACACACCCACATTAACACTGTACCTCAGATCAAACTTTGTCACAAGCGCCGAATACAAGTGTAGACCTTACAGTGAAATGCTTACATACAAACCCTTAACCAACAGTGCAGTTCAACAAAGAGTTAAGAAAATATTTAATAATAAACTAAAGTTTAAAAATTATAAAAAGTAACGCAATAAAATAACAATAATGAGGCTATATACAGGGGGTACCGGTACCGAGTCAGTGTGCAGGGGTACAGGTTAGAGGTGACTTGTACATGTAGGTTGGGGTGAAGTGACTATGCATAGATAATAAACAGCCAGTAGCAGCAGTGTACAAAACAAATGGAGGGGGGTCAATGTAAATCGTTCTGTGGCCATTTCATACATTTTTCAGCAGTCTTATGGCTTGGGGTAGAAGCTGTTAAGGAGACTTTTGGTCCCAGACAGCTTGCCGTGCGTTAGCAGAGAAAACAGTCTATGACTTGAGTGACTGGAGTCCCTGACAATTTTTAGGGCCTTCCTCTGACACCGCCTATTATATAGGTCCTGGATTGCAGGAAGCTTGGCTCCAGTGATGTACTGGGCTGTACGCACTACCCTCTGTAGCGCCTTACTGTTAGATGCCGAGAAGTTGCCATACCAGGCGGTGATGCAACCGCTCAGGATGCTCTCGATGGTGCAGCTATACCTCACATACACATACACACACACACACACTGTACCTCACACACTGTACCTCGCACACACCTAGCACTGCTCAACTAAGAAATGATACCAGCACACGCGCACACACACACACATATCTACTATCCCACACCCACCCCTATGGCCTAGCCCTAGTTCATACCGCACACATACACACACATATCTACTATCCCACACCCATCCCTATGGCCTAGCCCTAGATCATACCGCACACACACACACACACACCTACTATCCCACACCCACCCCTATGGCCTAGCCCTAGATCATACCGCACACACACACACACCTACTATCCCACACCCACCCCTATGGCCTAGCCCTAGATCATACCGCACACACACACACACACACACACCTACTATCCCACACCCACCCCTATGGCCTAGCCCTAGATCATACCGCACACACACACACACATTTCTACTATCCCATACCCACCCCTATGGCCCAGCCCTAGATCATACCGCACACACACACACACATATCTACTATCCCACACCCACCCCTATGGCCCAGCCCTAGATCATACCGCACACACACACACACATATCTACTATCCCACACCCACCCCTAGATCATACCGCACACACACACACACACATATCTACTATCCCACACCCACCCCTATGGCCTAGCCCTAGATCATACCGCACACACACACACACACCTACTATCCCACACCCACCCCTATGGCCTAGCCCTAGATCATACCGCACACATACATCTACCTCAGCGACGATAACAGTACATTCCTCCTCTCTGTCTGTCTCTCTCTCTGACAGTAAACTGCCATCCTGGGTGAGTGTGTTTGTCCCCAGGGTCTTCTATGTGACAGAGAAGGCCTGGAACTTCTACCCTTACACCATCACAGGTCTGACAACACTATTCTATCCAACACATTCACAGCCGTTTCACCTGCTACCAACCTGTTCTTCCTATAGGGTCAACATAGAACGTAGGACGTAGGTCTGCACTTAGATTTAAACACAATCTGCTTATCTAGACCCAATTTTTACAATTTACAAACAACTTTCGTTCCACGTATTTAGAAATATGTGTGTGTGGTGTGTCACTAATGATGTTCCTCTCTATCTGTATGGAACTTCTGCGGTGGTGCTTCAGAGTACTCGGTAAGTATTCACACATCATTTGCATGAGGCATGCAGTAGAGCTCATCCCTCTCAAAATGTCTGTGTACATAACCTCATCTGTCTACTCCTCTCTCTGCCCTCCTTCCTTCTCTCTGCCCTCCTTCCTTTTCTCCCCTTCTCTCCCCCTCCCTCCTTTTCTCCCTCTCCCCCCCTCCCTCCATCCCTCCTTTTCTCCCTCCGTCTCTCCCTCCTTCTCCTTCTCTCCCTCCTCTCCATTCACATCCATCCGTCATCTACTGTAGGTCTCCTTCCTTCCCAAGTTCAGTATCCGTATTGAAACCAGGTTTGAGAACAACAATGGTGACAACAATAATGTGAGTATGACTGAAGGAGAGAGAGAAGAGGGGGTGAGAGACTGAAAGAAGGGTGGAAGAGAGAGAGAGAGAGAGAGAGAGAGAGAGAGAGAGAGAGAGAGAGAGAGAGGGGGAGTGAGAGAGAGAGAGAAGGAGGGTGAGACTGAAAGAGAGAGAGAGAGAGAGAGAGAGAGGGGGGTGAGAGAGGAGAGAGAGAGGAGAGAGAGAGAGAGAAGGGTGGAGACTGAAAGGAAGAGAGAGAGAGAGAGAGAGAGAGAGAGAGGGAGAGAGAGAGAGAGAGAGAGAGAGAGAGAGAGAGAGAGAGAGAGAGAGAGAGAGAGGGTGGAGAGAGAGAGAGAGAGAGGGGGTGGTGAGAGACTGAAAGAAGGGTGGAAGAGAGAGAGAGAGAGGGGGTGAGAGACTGAAAGAAGGGTGGAATAGAGAGAGAGAAAGAAGGGTGAGAGACTGAGAGAGGGTGGAAGAGAGAGAGAAGGGGGTGAGAGACTGAAAGAAGGGTGAGAAGAGAGAGAGAGAGAGAGAGAGAGAAGGGGGTGAGAGACTGAAAGAAGGGTGGGAGAGGAGAGAGAGAGAGAGAGAGAGAGAGAGAGAGAGAGAGAGAGAGAAGGGGGTGAGAGACTGAAAGAAGGGGGTGAGAGACTGAAAGAAGGGGGTGAGAGACTGAAAGAAGGGTGGAAGAGAGGGGTGAGAGACTGAAAGAAGGGTGGAGAGAGAGAGAGAGAGAGAGAGAGAGAGAGAGAGAGAGAGAGAGAGAGAGAAGGGGGGTGAGAGACTGAAAGAAGGGTACATGCTTGTATTACAGGCTTGTTTCACCACCTTTTCTGGCCTTGTCACGGAATTCTGACACACAAACACAATTCTGAGCTGGTTTGTCCCTACAGGGTGCCCCTGTCATTATGGGATAGAAACCTGGGAACAAGACTGAACTCATCTGGCTGTTGGCTGTTAGTGTGTGTATCCAGAAATGTGGCGAAGCTTGTTTCAACCTTCTCCCAGCTACAGGTTACATGTGTTCATTTTAGCAGAAATGCACGCACACACACATTAATGCACACATACCACACCGATACATACACCTATATTACAACACACAATAGAGGACATCTAAAAAGCACAACCAAAACAGAGGAATATCAGTAGGTTTAAAGGATGAGGTAAAACAATGCTTTTGACATGGAAAAATGGGAGCTATGACAAGTGTCAACAGTCAGACAGTCAGACAGACGGACAATACGTACCTTATATGAGAGAACAGGTTCTTAAACACAAGAGACACAGGGCATACTAGGATCTGAAACACAGCTGATTATCTGGCTGTGGGTTTGTCTCCCTGCTCTGCTCTTTGTTAAATACCAGCAGAGGAATGAACATCTTCAAAAGAGACATTACTCTCTCTTTCGCTTTCTGTCAGGACAAGGGGACAGAACAGAAAGAACTGTGACTTTTATCTCTCTTTCTTTGATAAGTGTCTCATTCTCTCTCCTCTTTCACTCCCGCTTGTCCATCCTCGCCTGCTTCTCTCTCTCTTTCTCTATGATTTAGTGTGCTCCCTCTCTGCTTCTCTCTCTCTTTCTCTGTGATTTAGTGTGCTCCCTCTCTGCTTCTCTCTCTCTTTCTCTGTGATTTAGTGTGCTCCCTCTCTGCTTCTCTCTCTCTTTCTCTGTGATTTAGTGTGCTCCCTCTCTGCTTCTCTCTCTCTTTCTCTGTGATTTAGTGTGCTCCCTCTCTGCTTCTCTCTCTCTTTCTCTGTGATTTAGTGTGCTCCCTCTCTGCTTCTCTCTCTCTTTCTCTGTGATTTAGTGTGCTCCCTCTCTGCTTCTCTCTCTCTTTCTCTGTGATTTAGTGTGCTCCCTCTCTGCTTCTCTCTCTCTTTCTCTGTTATTTAGTGTGCTCCCTCTCTGCTTCTCTCTCTCTTTCTCTGTGATTTAGTGAGATCCCTCTCTGCTTCTCTCTCTCTTTCTCTGTGATTTAGTGTGCTCCCTCTCTGCTTCTCTCTCTCTTTCTCTGTGATTTAGTGTGCTCCCTCTCTGCTTCTCTCTCTCTTCCTCTGTGATTTAGTGTGCTCCCTCTCTGCTCCACTCTCTCTTTCTCTGTGATTTAGTGTGCTCCCTCTCTCAATCTCCCTTACCCCTTCTCTCTCCCTCTCCCTGTCTCTCTCTCTGTCTGTGTGTGGTGTTTTGCTGTAGTGTAATGATTTGCTCAAAGGGTGGAGTATTATGATGGGTGATACATTGTGTGACCTCACTATTACATCTACTAGGCCCTGGCTCCAGTGTGTGTGTGTCAGTCTATTTCCTCATCTACTAGGCCCTGGCTCCAGTGTGTGTGTCAGTCTATTTCCTCATCTACTAGGCCCTGGCTCCAGTGTGTGTGTGTCAGTCTATTTCCTCATCTATTAGGCCCTGGCTCCAGTGTATGTGTGTCAGTCTATTTCCTCATCTACTAGGCCCTGGCTCCAGTGTATGTGTGTCAGTCTATTTCCTCATCTACTAGGCCCTGGCTCCAGTGTGTGTGTGTCAGTCTATTTCCTCATCTACTAGGCCCTGGCTCCAGTGTGTGTGTGTCAGTCTATTTCCTCATCTATTAGGCCCTGGCTCCAGTGTGTGTGTCAGTCTATTTCCTCATCTATTAGGCCCTGGCTCCAGTGTGTGTGTGTCAGTCTATTTCCTCATCTACTAGGCCCTGGCTCATCTACTAGGCCAGCTGTGTGTGTGTCAGTCTATTTCCTCATCTACTAGGCCCTGGCTCCAGTGTGTGTGTGTCAGTCTATTTCCTCATCTACTAGGCCCTGGCTCCAGTGTGTGTGTGTCAGTCTATTTCCTCATCTACTAGGCCCTGGCTCCAGTGTGTGTGTCAGTCTATTTCCTCATCTACTAGGCCCTGGCTCCAGTGTGTGTGTGTCAGTCTATTTCCTCATCTACTAGGCCCTGGCTCCAGTGTGTGTGTGTCAGTCTATTTCCTCATCTACTAGGCCCTGGCTCCAGTGTGTGTGTGTCAGTCTATTTCCTCATCTACTAGGCCCGGGCTCCTGTCAGTCTATTTCCTCATCTACTAGGCCCTGGCTCCAGTGTGTGTGTCAGTCTATTTCCTCATCTACTAGGCCCTGGCTCCAGTGTGTGTGTGTCAGTCTATTTCCTCATCTACTAGGCCCTGGCTCCAGTGTGTGTGTGTCAGTCTATTTCCTCATCTACTAGGCCCTGGCTCCAGTGTGTGTGTGTCAGTCTATTTCCTCATCTACTAGGCCCTGGCTCCAGTGTGTGTGTGTCAGTCTATTTCCTCATCTACTAGGCCCTGGCTCCAGGCCCTGGTGTGTGTGTGTCAGTCTATTTCCTCATCTACTAGGCCCTCTATTTCCTCATCTACTAGGCCCTGGCTCCAGTGTGTGTCAGTCTATTTCCTCATCTACTAGGCCCTGGCTCCAGTGTGTGTTTCAGTCTATTTCCTCATCTACTAGGCCCTGGCCCTGGTCTATTTCCTCTCCAGTGTGTGTGTCAGTCTATTTCCTCATCTCTAGGCCCTGGCTCCTGTCAGTCTATTTCCTCATCTACTAGGCCCTGGCTCCAGTGTGTGTGTCAGTCTATTTCCTCATCTACTAGGCCCTGGCTCCAGTGTGTGTGTGTCAGTCTATTTCCTCATCTACTAGGCCCTGGCTCCAGTGTGTGTGTCAGTCTATTTCCTCATCTACTAGGCCCTGGCTCCAGTGTGTGTGTCAGTCTATTTCCTCATCTACTAGGCCCTGGCTCCAGTGTGTGTGTGTCAGTCTATTTCCTCATCTACTAGGCCCTGGCTCCAGTGTGTGTGTCAGTCTATTTCCTCATCTACTAGGCCCTGGCTCCAGTGTGTGTGTCAGTCTATTTCCTCATCTACTAGGCCCTGGCTCCAGTGTGTGTGTGTCAGTCTATTTCCTCATCTACTAGGCCCTGGCTCCAGTGTGTGTGTGTCAGTCTATTTCCTCATCTACTAGGCCCTGGCTCCAGTGTGTGTGTGTCAGTCTATTTCCTCATCTCTAGGCCCTGGCTCCAGGTCTATTTCCTCATCCTGGCTCCTGGCTCCAGTGTGTGTGTCAGTCTATTTCCTCATCTACTAGGCCCTGGCTCCAGTGTGTGTGTGTCAGTCTATTTCCTCATCTACTAGGCCCTGGCTCCAGTGTGTGTGTGTCAGTCTATTTCCTCATCTACTAGGCCCTGGCTCCAGTGTGTGTGTGTCAGTCTATTTCCTCATCTACTAGGCCCTGGCTCCAGTGTGTGTGTCAGTCTATTTCCTCATCTACTAGGCTCCTGGCTCCAGGCCCTGGTGTGTGTGTGTCAGTCTATTTCCTCATCTACTAGGCCCTGGCTCCAGTGTGTGTGTCAGTCTATTTCCTCATCCTGGCCCTGGCTCCAGTGTGTGTGTGTCAGTCTATTTCCTCATCTACTAGGCCCTGGCTCCAGTGTGTGTGTGTCAGTCTATTTCCTCATCTACTAGGCCCTGGCTCCAGTGTGTGTGTGTCAGTCTATTTCCTCATCTACTAGGCCCTGGCTCCAGTGTGTGTGTCAGTCTATTTCCTCATCTACTAGGCCCTGGCTCCAGTGTGTGTGTCAGTCTATTTCCTCATCTACTAGGCCCTGGCCCTGGTCTATTTCCTCTCCAGGCCCTGGCTCCAGTGTGTGTGTGTCAGTCTATTTCCTCATCTACTAGGCCCTGGCTCCAGTGTGTGTGTGTCAGTCTATTTCCTCATCTACTAGGCCCTGGCTCCAGTGTGTCAGTCTATTTCCTCATCTACTAGGCCCTGGCTCCAGTGTGTGTGTGTCAGTCTATTTCCTCATCTACTAGGCCCTGGCTCCAGTGTGTGTGTGTCAGTCTATTTCCTCATCTACTAGGCCCTGGCTCCAGTGTGTGTGTGTCAGTCTATTTCCTCATCTACTAGGCCCTGGCTCCAGTGTGTGTGTGTGTCAGTCTATTTCCTCATCTACTAGGCCCTGGCTCCAGTGTGTGTGTCAGTCTATTTCCTCATCTACTAGGCCCTGGCTCCAGTGTGTGTGTGTCAGTCTATTTCCTCATCTACTAGGCCCTGGCTCCAGTGTGTGTGTCAGTCTATTTCCTCATCTACTAGGCCCTGGCTCCAGTGTGTGTGTGTCAGTCTATTTCCTCATCTACTAGGCCCTGGCTCCAGTGTGTGTGTGTCAGTCTATTTCCTCATCTACTAGGCCCTGGCTCCAGTGTGTGTGTCAGTCTATTTCCTCATCTACTAGGCCCTGGCTCCAGTGTGTGTGTCAGTCTATTTCCTCATCTACTAGGCCCTGGCTCCAGTGTGTGTGTCAGTCTATTTCCTCATCTACTAGGCCCTGGCCCTGTCAGCTCTACAGTGCTCCAGTGTGTGTGTCAGTCTATTTCCTCATCTACTAGGCCCTGGCTCCAGTGTGTGTGTCAGTCTATTTCCTCATCTAGGCCCTGGCTCCTTTTCCTCATCTACTCCAGTGTGTGTGTCAGTCTATTTCCTCATCTACTAGGCCCTGGCTCCAGTGTGTGTCAGTCTATTTCCTCATCTACTAGGCCCTGGCTCCAGTGTGTGTGTGTCAGTCTATTTCCTCATCTACTAGGCCCTGGCTCCAGTGTGTGTGTGTCAGTCTATTTTCATCTCAGGCCCTCTCCAGTGTAGGTCTATTTCCTCATCCTAGGCCCTGGCTCCAGTGTGTGTGTCAGTCTATTTCCTCATCTAGGCCCTAGGCCCTGGCTCCACCCCTGGCTGTGTGTGTCAGTCTATTTCCTCATCTACTAGGCCCTGGCTCCAGTGTGTGTGTCAGTCTATTTCCTCATCTACTAGGCCCTGGCTCCAGTGTGTGTGTCAGTCTATTTCCTCATCTACTAGGCCCCTGGCCCTGGCTCTACAGGCCCTGGCTCCAGTGTGTGTGTCAGTCTATTTCCTCATCTACTAGGCCCTGGCTCCAGTGTGTGTGTAGGCCCAGTCATTTCCTCATCTATATTAGGCCCTGGCTCCAGTGTGTGTGTGTCAGTCTATTTCCTCATCTACTAGGCCCTGGCTCCAGTGTGTGTGTCAGTCTATTTCCTCATCTACTAGGCCCTGGCTCCAGTGTGTGTGTCAGTCTATTTCCTCATCTACTAGGCCCTGGCTCCAGTGTGTGTGTGTCAGTCTATTTCCTCATCTATTAGGCCCTGGCTCCAGTGTGTGTGTGTCAGTCTATTTCCTCATCTATTAGGCCCTGGCTCCAGTCTATTTCCTCATCTACTAGGCCCTGGCTCCAGTGTGTGTGTGTCAGTCTATTTCCTCATCTATTAGGCCCTGGCTCCAGTGTATGTGTGTCAGTCTATTTCCTCATCTACTAGGCCCTGGCTCCAGTGTATGTGTGTCAGTCTATTTCCTCATCTACTAGGCCCTGGCTCCAGTGTGTGTGTCAGTCTATTTCCTCATCTACTAGGCCCTGGCTCCAGTGTGTGTGTCAGTCTATTTCCTCATCTACTAGGCCCTGGCTCCAGTGTGTGTGTGTCAGTCTATTTCCTCATCTATTAGGCCCTGGCTCCAGTGTGTGTGTCAGTCTATTTCCTCATCTACTAGGCCCTGGCTCCAGTGTGTGTGTCAGTCTATTTCCTCATCTACTAGGCCCTGGCTCCAGTGTGTGTGTGTCAGTCTATTTCTGAGTGACCTCCCCCTCTGCTCGGTTGCAGGTATTTGGAGACAGGCCCACCCCTGCAGAGAGCGTGAGCCACCTGGATATCCTCATTGACCCCATCCCTGACAAACACTACAAGGAGACAGAGGTACTAGCGTGTACACACACATTTCCTCCTCCTGACTTCCGCAGTTCCAGTAACTTCAGAAACAAAGATCAATCAGCAAGACACATAGCTGAAAACACACACACACTCACTATCTCACGCAGAGACAGAGGAAGATGTACTGTAGATAAACACAAACATAAATACACAGACACTTGTACAATCTATGCATCTTGGGCCCCAGATGCCTATCATGTTGAATCATTCATAGATTATATGTGAGGTATTGAGCAACAGCCTGCTCACACAGGCCTGCACACCCACACACTCGCCCTTCCTCCTACACACCAGTCAAGGATTTAGCTGTCAGCAGGTAATGTGTACTTTGTCTCTGTAGGACCTGAGTCGCTGGGTGTCTGAGAAGACGGGCCGAGGCCCCCTGGTGGAAGGGTGGCGTAAGGACAGCACCCCCATCATGTGTTCCTATAAGAGGGTGCAGTGCAGTTTCGAAGTCTACGGCTTCCAGGGAAAGACTGAGGACTTCATACACAGGGTGAGAGGAAACTACATTTAACTACATTTACCATCATGCATCAGGTTGAGAACCTGATAAAGACCTACGGGTCAAAATGTTGTTTAAGGAAACACATTTGACAGCATAGATTGCGTGTGGGGAATCTTTTCTTTTGGCTCAACATATACACTGATCTCCAGCAGCACCTGCTGAAAGCCTTTGGATATGCTTCTTTAGATGTGTTTCTTTAAGAAATGTATTTTCTCTGGTGTGTATGATCTGACAGAACATCCAGGACATCCTACTGGTGGGGCACAGACAGGCTGTGGCCTGGACAGACGAATGGCACGGTCAGTAGAGGACATGGTTATAATGCCTTATAACATATAGCGCATGATTATAATAGGACATGGTTGTAATGCTTCATATTATAATGCATCATAAAGTATAGGACATGATTATAATTGGGTATGGTTATAATGCTTCATGTTATAATGCATCATAAAGTATAGGACATGATTATAATAGGACATGGTTATAATGCTTCATGTTATAATGCATCATAAAGTATAGGACATGATTATAATAGGGCATGGTTATAATGCTTCATAATATATAGAACATGTTTATAATAGGGCATGGTTATAATGCTTTATACCATATAGAACATTATTATAATAATAGGACATGGTTATAATGCATTATACTACGTTGTAATTAATGCATTTCAATGTGCTGTTGACTGTTGCTGTATGTTTTTGTTCGGACATGCTTATAATGCATTATGATGTACATGTTACATGTTATAATGCATTATGATACACACGTTACATAGATATAATGATGTATTATAATCTCATCCGTCTGTGCTTTTCCCTACAGGGATGAGTTTGGAGGATGTGAGAGAGTATGAGCGACAGATACAGGAACAGACCAACAGCAAACTCAAATCAACCCAGAACAACAACACAGGTAATTATTAGAGCTGAGACCATAAACGGAAAATGACTTATTCAAGGCATTTTGCTGATATCATTCATTATGATAAGTACTCTAGAAAAATGTGAAGTTTGCGTTTGCAAATATGGGTGATTGTTAATTGGATAATTGATGTCTTCAACCACAACTAGTATTTTAAAGGATAATAATAAAAACTGTGCAGATCACATTAATGTTAGAAACGTATCGTTCTATTTATCATTATCGTATCTGTACAGGCAATTTATCGCTATGGGGTTTGTGTCCATATCACCCAGCTATAGTAACTACTAGTCTACTACTGTACTATTCTATATCGTATTTTAATAGAGTAGAGGGAGGAGAAAAAGAGGGGGGGAGAGAGAAAAGGTAAAGTGGAGAAAAAGAGGGGGGGAGAGAGAGAAGGTCAAGTGGAGAAAAAGAGGGGGGGGGAGAAGGTCAAGTGGAGAAAAAGAGGGGGGGAGAGAGAGAAGGTCAAGTGGAGAAAAAGAGGGGGGGAGAGAGAGAAGGTCAAGTGGAGAAAAAGAGGGGGGGAGAGAGAAAAGGTAAAGTGGAGAAAAAGAGGGGGGGAGAGAGAGAAGGTCAAGTGGAGAAAAAGAGGGGGGAGAAGGTCAAGTGGAGAAAAGAGGGGGAGAGAGAGAAGGTCAAGTGGAGAAAAAGAGGGGGGAGAAGGTCAAGTGGAGAAAAAGAGGGGGGGGAAAGAAGGTCAAGTGGAGAAAAAGAGGGGGGAGAGAGAAGGTCAAGTGGAGAAAAAGAGGGGGGAGAGAGAGAGAAGGTCAAGTGGAGAAAAAGAGGGGGAGAGAGAAGGTCAAGTGGAGAAAAAGAGGGGGGGGGAGAGAGAAGGTCAAGTGGAGAAAAAGAGGGGGGAGAGAGAAGATCAAGTGGAGAAAAAGAGGGGGAGAGAAGGTCAGTGTGGAGAAAAGAGGGGGAGAGAGAAGGTCAAGTGGAGAAAAAGAGGGGGGGGAGAGAGAAGGTCAAGTGGAGAAAAAGAGTGGGGGGAGAGAGAGAAGGTCAAGTGGAGAAAAAGAGGGGGGGAGAGAGAGAAGGTCAAGTGGAGAAAAAGAGGGGGGGGCAGAGAGAGAAGGTCAAGTGGAGAAAAAGGAGAGAGTGATAGAAGGAAGAATGGCTGGATGGAAGAAAGGGAGAAGAGGAAGAGGAGAGAGCATAGGGGAACATGGAGAAAGTAGGTGAGAAGGGGAGGGAGAAAGTGCAAGGATGGGTGAAAAGTGAGAGAGGGGAAGAAGGGAAGAGCGTGGAGAGAAAGACACAAAGATCATTGATCAGAGGAGAGTGAGCCCAACGGGTAGAGACATTGTCTGGAGACTCAAACTGAATTCCTCCGCTGCTCTATATTAGCTACATACTTCAGTCTGAGACTCCAATCAGCGATTGGATAGTCTCTAACCAATCAGAGTATCAAAGCCAATGACGATTTTTCTAAACGCTGATTTACCCACCTGTGCTCTGGCCCAACCCATTGGTTTCTGGGACCAATCAGAACTATTAGAATATGTTTGCGCTCTAGAAATCGTCGGGGTAGGTACTCAGATCCAGACTCATTGCAGAGAAGAAACTAATGTCCATGGGCCTGGCATATCATTTGGCTGGAACAAGGAGTTTGGTTAGCTATTGCAGCACTCACTGCATATGTCAGCCCTAGTGGGGGTGTGTGGGGGGGGGGGGGTCACTCTGCCCCCTGCTGGTGAGTCATGAGAAGTTTGGCCAGCTGTTGCAGCTGATTGATATCAGAGGCAGCAGCCACAGTATGGCCCGTGGTATGCGAGACAGGAGGCTGAAATGGATTTGCTCACTCTCTCTGCTGCAACTTGCTGCGCTTTCCTGACCACCTACAGGCCAGAACATGCTACTGCAGGCACCAAGCAGATTTTACACCAAATAATTTCATGCCATTCATCTCTTTTCGAAAACAAAAGATGTATTCGAAATTGTATTATGGGTGTGTGAACTGTGAAGAGATGTGTATTTGAATAATTGAACCCCTCAACTCCTCCCTTCCCCCTTCGTTCCCTTCATTCCCTTCATTCCCCCTTGCCTCTCTTTCTCTTCTGCAGCAGCCCCTCGTCCGGCGTACTCGCGCTCTATGTCCGTCACAGATGAGCGCTCTCTGAAGAAGATGGGAGTGAAGACTATGGCCATGTCAGACCCCTCCACCTCCACACTGCCTCATAGCACTGTCCGCCTTAACTCAACCCCCGAGTAACACACGTTCATACTGATGCATCAATTCCTGCCTGCTTAAACCCCTCCGTGACAGTAACTACACTGCAGCAGTTCCTTTTTGTTTTACAGCCATCCACCACAGACACATTTAACCAGTAAAGCTACACTGTCCACAGAAGCAGCACTTATACCACTCAGGTCCTACCCCTTTCTCCAGCTGTAACTATATAACCCAACCCCCTGTCCTACCCCTTTCTCCAGCTGTATCTATATAACCCAACCCCCTGTCCTACCCCTTTCTCCAGCTGTAACTATATAACCCAACCCCTGTCCTACCCCTTTCTCCAGCTGTAACTATATAACCCAACCCCTGTCCCAGCTATAACTATATAACCCAACCCCTGTCCTACCCCTTTCTCCAGCTGTAACTATATAACCCAACCCCTGTCCTACCCCTTTCTCCAGCTGTAACTATATAACCCAACCCCCTGTCCTACCCCTTTCTCCAGCTGTAACTATATAACCTAACCCCTGTCCTACCCCTTTCTCCAGCTGTAACTATATAACCCAACCCCTGTCCTACCCCTTTCTCCAGCTGTAACTATATAACCCAACCCCTGTCCTAGCACTTTCTCCAGCTGTAACTATATAACCCAACCCCCTGTCCTACCACTTTCTCCAGCTGTAACTATATAACCCAACCCCCTGTCCAACCCCTTTCTCCAGCTGTAACTATATAACCCAACCCCCTGTCCTACCCCTTTCTCCAGCTGTAACTATATAACCCAACCCCCTGTCCTACCCCTTTCTCCAGCTGTAACTATATAACCTAACCCCATGTCCTACCCCTTTCTCCAGCTGTAACTATATAACCCAACCCCCTGTCCTACCCCTTTCTCCAGCTGTAACTATATAACCCAACCCCCTGTCCTACCCCTTTCTCCAGCTGTAACTATATAACCCAACCCCCTGTCCTACCCCTTTCTCCAGCTGTAACTATATAACCCAACCCTCTGTCCTATATAGCCCAACCCCCTGTCCTACCCCTTTCTCCAGCTGTAACTATATAACCCAACCCCTGTCCTACCCCTTTCTCCAGCTGTAACTATATAACCCACCCCTGTCCTACCCCTTTCTCCAGCTGTAACTATATAACCCACCCCCTGTCCTACCACTTTCTCCAGCTGTAACTATATAACCCAACCCCCTGTCCTACCCCTTTCTCCAGCTGTAACTATATAACCCAACCCCCTGTCCTACCCCTTTCTCCAGCTGTAACTATATAACCCAACCCCTGTCCTACCCCTTTCTCCAGCTGTAACTATATAACCCAACCCCCTGTCCTACCACTTTCTCCAGCTGTAACTATATAACCCAACCCCCTGTCCTACCACTTTCTCCAGCTGTAACTATATAACCCAACCCCCTGTCCTACCCCTTTCTCCAGCTGTAACTGAGTTTGCATCCCAATATTACACTTTATATATAGACTGAAATATTACAAAACTGTTTGACATAGAAACACAGAATTTTCATCAGGTAAAAACAAAATGAAATGATGAATAACATTCCACCCATGTGGCCTCTAGGTAATTTGACTGCAGGAAAGGGCTAGTAGAGTGGATATAATGGTAGGGGAGTGCCGTGGATCCACAGAGCCAACCCCCCCGGTGTATCGAGGCGCTGCAGCAAATGGCTGAAACAGGGCTAACCTTCACTGATGAGTCAATAGGATGGCTGACCTCTGTACAGGCTGGGGAATAATCTGACATAGAGGATGAATATAATTTATAACTAGGTTTATATTGACACATTATACATATACTGTATATTTGGCTGTTCAGTCTATTGTAATGGAAGTCCATTGTCAGCTATGTACCTCTTGTATGAATGAATAAAAGCCTTTATCTCCTGTATATCTTGTTAAGATCATTAGTCATGATAAAGTGACTGCAGGAGATAAGTGAAACAATAGAGCAACAGAGCTTATTATTCTAGACCATGTTAACCTTGTGTTACCCTGCTAGTGAGAGAGTAATAGTTCACAACTAGTTGACAGGGAATGTGATGTAGGGCTTACTCAGTGCACTGCGTAGGGCTTACTCAGTACACTGCGTAGGGCTTACTCAGTGCACTGCGTAGGGCTTACTCAGTGCACTGCGTAGGGCTTACTCAGTACACTGCGTAGGGCTTACTCAGTGCACTGCGTAGGGCTTACTCAGTACACTGCGTAGGGCTTACTCAGTGCACTGCGTAGGGCTTACTCAGTGCACTGCGTAGGGCTTACTCAGTGCACTGCGTAGGGCTTACTCAGTGCACTGCGTAGGGCTTACTCAGTACACTGCGTAGGGCTTACTCAGTGCACTGCGTAGGGCTTACTCAGTACACTGCGTAGGGCTTACTCAGTGCACTGCGTAGGGCTTACTCAGTGCACTGCGTAGGGCTTACTCAGTACACTGCGTAGGGCTTACTCAGTACACTGCGTAGGGCTTACTCAGTACACTGCTTAGGGCTTACTCAGTACACTGCGTAGGGCTTACTCAGCGCACTGCGTAGGGCTTACTCAGTACACTGCGTAGGGCTTACTCAGTGCACTGCGTAGGGCTTACTCAGTACATTGCATAGGGCTTACTCAGTGCACTGCGTAGGGCTTACTCAGTGCACTGCGTAGGGCTTACTCAGTACGCTGCGTAGGGCTTACTCAGTACACTGCATAGGGCTTACTCAGTGCACTGCGTAGGGCTTACTCAGTACACTGCATAGGGCTTACTCAGTGCACTGTGTAGGGCTTACTCAGTGCACTGCGTAGGGCTTACAGGTCGCAGTGGTGGGTGGTATAAGGTGCTTTAGTGACAAAACGGATGGCACTGTGATAAACTGCATCCAGTTTGCTGAGTAGAGTGTTGGAAGCAATTTTGTAGATGACATCGCCGAAGTCGAGGATCGGTAGGATAGTCAGTTTTACGAGGGTAAGTTTGGCGGCGTGAGTGAAGGAGGCTTTGTTGCGGAATAGAAAGCCGACTCTAGATTTGATTTTCGATTGGAGATGTTTGATATGAGTCTGGAAGGAGAGTTTACAGTCTAGCCAGACACCTAGGTACTTATAGATGTCCACACATTCTAGGTCGGAACCATCCAGGGTGGTGATGCTAGTCGGGCGAGCGGGTGCAGGCAGCGAACGGTTGAAAAGCATGCATTTGGTTAAACTAGCGTTTAAGAGCAGTTGGAGGCCACGGAAGGAATGTTGTATGGCATTGAAGCTCGTTTGGAGGTTAGATAGCACAGTGTCCAAGGACGGGCCGGAAGTATATAGAATGGTGTCGTCTGCGTAGAGGTGGATCAGGGAATCGCCCGCAGCAAGAGCAACATCATTGATATATACAGAGAAAAGAGTCGGCCCCAGGATTGAACCCTGTGGCACCCCCACAGAGGCGTAGGGCTTACTCAGCGCGCTGCGTAGGGCTTACTCAGTGCGCTGCGTAGGGCTTACTCAGCAGTGCGCTGCGTAGGGCTTAGTCAGTGCGCTGCGTAGGGCTTAGTCAGTGTGCTGCGTAGGGCTTACTCAGCTCGCTGCGTAGGGCTTACTCAGTGCGCTGCGTAGGGCTTAGTCAGTGTGCTGCGTAGGGCTTACTCAGTGCGCTGCGTAGGGCTTAGTCAGTGTGCTGCGTAGGGCTTACTCAGTGCGCTGCGTAGGGCTTAGTCAGCTCGCTGCGTAGGGCTTACTCAGTGCGCTGCGTAGGGCTTACTCAGTGCGCTGCGTAGGGCTTAGTCAGTGCGCTGCGTAAGGCTTACTCAGTGCGCTGCGTAGGGCTTAGTCAGTGTGCTGCGTAGGGCTTACTCAGTGCGCTGCATGGGGCTTAGTCAGCTCGCTGCGTAGGGCTTACTCAGTGCGCTGCGTAGGGCTTAGTCAGTGCGCTGCGTAAGGCTTACTCAGCTCGCTGCATAGGGCTTACTCAGCTCGCTGCGTAGGGCTTCCTCAGCTTGCTGCGTAGGGCTTACTCAGTGCGCTGAGTAGGGCTTAGTCAGCTCGCTGCGTAGTGCTTAGTCAGCTCGCTGCGTAGGGCTTACTCAGCTCGCTGCGTAGGGCTTACTCAGTGCGCTGCGTAGGGCTTACTCAGTGCGCTGCGTAGGGCTTAGTCAGTGCGCTGCGTAGGGCTTAGTCAGTGCGCTGCGTAGGGCTTAGTCAGCTCGCTGCGTAGGGCTTACTCAGCTCGCTGCGTAGGGCTTACTCAGTGCACTGCATAGGGCTTACTCAGCGCGCTGCGTAGGGCTTACTCAGTGCGCTGCGTAGGGCTTACTCAGTGCGCTGCGTAGGGCTTACTCAGTGTGCTTTGTAGGGCTTACTCAGTGTGCTGCGTAGGGCTTACTCAGTGCGCTTTGTAGGGCTTACTCAGCTCGCTGCGTAGGGCTTACTCAGTGTGCTGCGTAGGGCTTACTCAGTGCGCTGCGTAGGGCTTACTCAGTGCGCTGTGTAGGGCTTACTCAGTGCGCTGCGTAGGGCTTACTCAGTGCGCTGCGTAGGGCTTACTCAGCTCGCTGCGTAGGGCTTACTCAGTGCGCTGCGTAGGGCTTACTCAGTGCGCTGCGTAGGGCTTACTCAGCTCGCTGCGTAGGGCTTACTCAGTGCGCTGCGTAGGGCTTACTCAGCTCGCTGCGTAGGGCTTACTCAGTGCGCTGCGTAGGGCTTACTCAGTGCGCTGCGTAGGGCTTACTCAGCTCGCTGCGTAGGGCTTACTCAGTGCGTTGCGTAGGGCTTACTCAGCTCGCTGCGTAGGGCTTACTCAGTGCGCTGCGTAGGGCTTACTCAGTGCACTGTGGGACAGGAGGTTTGATAAATTAGACTGTTGAGAGGGTGTTTGAGCCTGTCATGAGGGAATGTGAAGTACAACAGATGACTAGTTGAGACAATGGGACAATACAGTAGGGGAAGGAGAGCTGGAGAGATAAAGGAGAGGGGGGGAGAAAGATAGAAGCAGACACAGACAGAAGTGTTGACACGTGCTGCAGTGGGACCTGAAGACTGTAGGCTATACTATAAGAACATTCTCTCTCTTCCGCTCTCTCTCCCCTTTTGCTTTACTACCCCTTTCGCTGCCTACCTCTGTTCCTGCACTCCTTTCCTCAGGAGAACCTCCCTCTGTTCCTGCACTCCTTTCCTCAGGAGAACCTCCCTCTGTTCCTGCACTCCTTTCCTCAGGAGAACCTCCCTCTGTTCCTGCACTCCTTTCCTCAGGAGAACCTCCCTCTGTTCCTGCACTCCTTTCCTCAGGAGAACCTCCCTCTGTTCCTGCACTTCTTTCCTCAGGAGCGCCTCCCTCTGTTCCTGCACTCCTTTCCTCAGGAGAGCCTCTCTCTGTTCCTGCACTTCTTTCCTCAGGAGGGCCTCCCTCTGTTCCTGCACTTCTTTCCTCAGGAGAGCCTCTCTCTGTTCCTGCACTTCTTTCCTCAGGAGGGCCTCCCTCTGTTCCTGCACTCCTTTCCTCAGGAGAGCCTCTCTCTGTTCCTGCACTTCTTTCCTCAGGAGGGCCTCCCTCTGTTCCTGCACTCCTTTCCTCAGGAGAGCCTCTCTCTGTTCCTGCACTTCTTTCCTCAGGAGAGCATCTCTCTGTTCCTGCACTACTTTCCTCAGGAGGGCCTCTCTCTGTTCCTGCACTTCTTTCCTCAGGAGAGCCTCCCTCTGTTCCTGCACTCCTTTCCTCAGGAGAGCCTCTCTCTGTTCCTGCACTTCTTTCCTCAGGAGGGCCTCCCTCTGTTCCTGCACTTCTTTCCTCAGGAGAGCCTCCCTCTGTTCCTGCACTTCTTTCCTCAGGAGAGCCTCTCTCTGTTCCTGCACTTCTTTCCTCGGGAGGGCCTCCCTCTGTTCCTGCACTTCTTTCCTCAGGAGAGCCTCCCTCTGTTCCTGAACTTATTTCCTCAGGAGAGCCTCTCTCTGTTCCTGCACTTCTTTCCTCGGGAGGGCCTCCCTCTGTTCCTGCACTTCTTTCCTCAGGAGAGCCTCTCTCTGTTCCTGCACTTCTTTCCTCAGGAGGGCCTCTCTCTGTTCCTGCACTTCTTTCCTCGGGAGGGCCTCCCTCTGTTCCTGCACTTCTTTCCTCAGGAGCGCCTCCCTCTGTTCCTGCACTTCTTTCCTCAGGAGCGCCTCTCTCTGTTCCTGCATTCCTTTCCTCAGGAGAGTACATCTTCTTTGGAGAGGCCGTGTTCATCATATAGAAATGTTCCCCTGGTAGATGCTTATAGATCCTGACCATGTAGTGCTGAGTCTTACTGTTACTGTTCTGTTTTACTGCTGTGTTGAGAGAGAGATTGAAGAGAGATTAAAAACGGAAGAGAAAGACTGACATCATCCCCTTCATCTCTACCTCTTTGGCCTAACCTCACTGATGTAGCAGCTTTACTGAACTTATCGATACACACCGCTCTGTAATGCAAACGCCCCATTCATGTCTACACACCAGGGTCACAACACTGATTCACGAAGTCCTGTGCATGCGTGTGTGTGTGTGTAGGTGCGTGTGTGTGCGCTCGCCCATCAAATCAAATGTATTTATATAGCCCTTCGTACGTCAGCTGATATCTCAAAGTGCTGTACAGAAACCCAGCCTAAAACCTAAAACCCCAAACAGCAAACAATGCAGGTGTAGAAGTACGGTGGCTAGGAAAAACTCCCTAGAAAGGCCAATACCTAGGAAGAAACCTAGAGGAACCAGGCTATGAGGGGTGGCCAGTCCTCTTCTGGCTGTGCCGGGTGGAGATTATAACAGAACATGGCCAAGATGTCCAAATGTTCATAAATGACCAGCATGGTCAAATAATAATAATCACAGGCAGAACAGTTCAAACTGGAGCAGCAGCATGGCCAGGTGGACTGGGAACCGCGAGGAGTCATCATGCCAGGTAGTCCTGAGGCATGGTCCTAGGGCTCAGGTCCTCCGAGAAAAAGAAAGAAAGAGAGAATTAGAGAGACATACTTAAATTCACACAGGACACCGGATAAGACAGGAGAAGTACTCCAGATATAACAAACTGACCCTAGGCCCCCGACACAAACTACCGATGATACCCCTGGACAGGGCCAATCAGGAAGGATATAACCCCACCCACTTTACCAAAGCACAGCCCCCACACCACTAGAGGGATATCTTCAACCACCAACTTACCATCCTGAGACAAGGCTGAGACAAGGCTGAGACATCTGTTCTCTGTCAAGACTAAGTTACTTGGACAAGGCCGAGTATAACCCAAGGGGGGCACCAACCCAGACAGGAAGTTCACATCAGTGACTCAACCCACTCAAGTGACGCACCTCTCCTAGGGACGGCATGAAAGAGCACCAGTAAGCCAGTGACTCAGCCCATGTAATAGGGTTAGAGGCAGAGAATCCCAGTGGAGAGAGGGGAACCGGCCAGGCAGAGACAGCAAGGGCTGTTCGTTGCTCCAGAGCCTTTCCGTTCACCTTCACACTCCTGGGCCAGACTACACTCAATCATATGACCCACTGAAGAGATGAGTCTTCAGTAAAGACTTAAATGTTGAGACCGAGTTTGCGTCTCTCACATGGGTAAGCAGACCATTCCATAAAAATGGAGCTCTACAGGAGAAAGCCCTGCCTTCAGCTGTTTGCTTAGAAATTCTAGGGACAGTTAGGAGGCCTGCATCTTGTGACCATAGCGTATGTGTAGGTATGTACAGCAGGACCAAATCAGAGAGATAGGTAGGAGCAAGTCCATGTAATGCTTTGTAGGTTAGCAGTAAAACCTTGAAATCAGCCCTTGCCTTGACAGGAAGCCAGTGTAGGGAGGCTAGCACTGGAGTAATAATCACATTTTTGGGTTGTAGTCAGGATTCTAGCAGCCGTATTTAGCACTAACTAAAGTTTATTTAGTGCTTATCCGGGTAGCCGGAAAGTAGAACATTGCAGTAGTCTAACCTAGAAGTAACAAAAGCATGGATTCGTTTTTCTGCATAATTTTTGGACAGAAAGTTTCTGATTTTTGCAATGTTACGTAGATGGAAAAAACCTGTCCTTGAAACAGTCTTGATATGTTCCTCAAAAGAGAGATCAGGGTCCAGAGTAACGCCGAGGTCCTTCACAGTTTTATTTGAGACGACTGTACAACCATTGAGATTAATTGTCAGATTCAACAGAAGATCTCTTTGTTTCTTGGGACCTAGAACAAGCATCTCTGTTTTGTCCGAGTTTAAAAGTAGAAAGTTTGCAGCCATCCACTTCCTTATGTCTGAAACACAGGCTTCTAGCAAGGGCAATTTTGGGGCTTCACCATGTTTCATTGAAATGTACAGTTGTGTGTCATCCGCATAGCAGTGAAAGTTAACATTATGTTTTCGAATAACATCCCCAAGAGGTAAAATATATAGTGAAAACAGTAGTGCTCCTAAAACGGAACCTTGAGGAACACCGAAATGTACAGTTGATTTGTCAGAGGACAAACCATTCACAGAGACAAACTGATATCTTTCCGACAGATCATTCATTCTTCCTGGTTTCTGTCTGAGCTATGAGTCAACAGCCAGCCTGCACCCTAAGTATGTTATTCATTCTGGTGTCAGCATTACTGGTATTAGGCCTCTCAATCATGTAAATAGCTCTAAATCCACTGTGAATTAAACTCCACTGTGGGGAACACAATTGTTAACCTCTGCCCAGGAGTAACTGGAGTGGACTTTATCTGTGGACAGGCAGACTTTTACATACATACAGTATCCCTGATAACTAATTGTACCAATTAAGGGGCTGAATATGGCTTGCAATGGGAATCTGCATCCATCCTTCCCCTGTGGAATAGACTTAAAGACTGCTGGCTCTACACATTAATCATTTCTATTGAAAACGGTTGAGGACCGCCTCTCTCTGTACAGTTACCCGCCCGCAGTCAGTTAGCGCAGTATTAATGCCGAACTGTTTAATGCTGTGAAATCCTCAGCAAATGATTCCAGCGAAGCTATTCTGGTAATGCTGGAATTAATTGCTTATGGGTAACAGAAAATTCAAGGATAATTGCTAAATTGTTGTGGTTTTGTGTTAGACACTCTACATAAACACACACACAGAAAAGCAAGAAGAAAAATGGAAACCCACCCCTCACACACACACACACACACACACACACATTTCTCTCTCTGGCTCTTTTACACCAATAAACAAACTCATAGACACAGAGAAAAAGCAAGGGGCCCAGGGTATGGGCAGACATTCATTGAAATTCATGCTTTAAATATCTTAATCAGCAGGCTCATAAAGCCTCCCTGTTTTAATTGCCCCACCATGCCTATTAATTACACAACAACCATAGCAGAGAGCCGCCATATGTTTGTTCATGTGAGAGAATAGATTAGAATAGAGTGTGTGGAATACAATGGGCTTTGATCTGCAAAATGTGGAATTACATTTCCCCGCTGCCACGGCCATAGAAGTGGTGGTATGTACCTCCCTGTAAGGACCTACACAGAGAGAGGACATAGAAAGCGTGCAAACACACACACACTCACACACACACACACACACACACACACACACACACACACACACACACACACACACACACACACACACACACACACACACACACACACACACTGAGAGGGACGCGTCACAGACTGTAGTGTGTATTGTTGGGTAAATACTGTTCAAATGGTAAGGAAGGACAACATACTGCACTGGACAAGGGCAAACACATGATAGGCACAATATAACCACACGTGGTATAAGGAAGACACACAATATTGTTAGAAGAATATATTCAACATATGGTATAAAGGGAGTACACCAAGAGGTTATTCTAAGATGGACATTGAGGTCCGCAGAACAGAGAGGTTATTCTAAGATGGACATTGAGGACTGCAGAACAGAGAGGTTATTCTAAGATGGACATTGAGGTCCGCAGAACAGAGAGGTTATTCTAAGATGGACATTGAGGTCCGCAGAACAGAGAGGTTATTCTAAGATGGACATTGAGGTCCGCAGAACAGAGAGGTTATTCTAAGATGGACATTGAGGTCCGCAGAACAGAGAGGTTATTCTAAGATGGACATTGAAGTCAGTGGGTGTGTGTATGTTTGTGTGCATGTGTGTGTACCGTATGTGTGTGTGTACTGTGTGTGTGTGTGTGTGTGTGTGTGTGTGTGTGTGTGTGTGTGTGTGTGTGTGTGTGTGTGTGTGTGTGTGTGTGTGTGTGTGTGTGTGTGTGTGTGTGTGTGTGTACTGTATGTGTGTGTGTATGTGTGTGTACTGTATGTGTGTATGTGTGTGTAATGTATGTGTGTATGTGTGTGTACTCTATGTGTGTATGTGTGTGTACTGTATGTGTGTATGTGTGAGTACTGTATGTGTGTGTACTGTATGTGTGTATGTGTGTGTACTGTATGTGTGTGTGTGTGTGTGTACTGTATGTATGTGTGTGTATTGTATATGTGTGTCACCTTTGTTTGTGTACTGTGTGTACTGTGTGTGTGTGTGTGTGTGTGTGTGTGTGTGTGTGTGTGTGTGTGTGTGTGTGTGTGTGTGTGTGTGTGTGTGTGTGTGTGTGTGTGTGTGTGTGTGTGTGTGTGTGTGTGTGTGTGTGTGTGTGTGTGTACTGTATGTATGTGTGTGTATTGTATATGTGTGTCACCTTTGTTTGTGTACTGTATGTGTGTGTGTACTGTGTGTGTGTGTGTGTGTGTGTGTGTGTGTGTGTGTGTGTGTGTGTGTGTGTGTGTGTGTGTGTGTGTGTGTGTGTGTGTGTGTGTGTGTGTGTGTGTGTAATGCATGTGTATGTATGTGTGTACTGTATGTGTGTATGTGTGTGTAATGTATGTGTGTATGTGTGTGTACTCTATGTGTGTGTACTGTATGTGTGTATGTGTGAGTACTGTATGTGTGTGTACTGTATGTGTGTATGTGTGTGTACTGTATGTGTGTGTGTGTGTGTGTGTGTGTGTGTGTACTGTATGTATGTGTGTGTATTGTATATGTGTGTCACCTTTGTTTGTGTACTGTATGTGTGTGTGTACTGGATGTGTGTATGAGTGTGTACTGTGTGTGTGTGTGTGTGTAGTGTATGTGTGTATGTGTGAGTACTGTATGTGTGTGTACTGTATGTGTGTATGTGTGTGTACTGTATGTGTGTGTGTGTGTGTGTGTGTGTGTGTGTACTGTATGTGTGTATGTGTGTGTACTGTGTGTGTGTGTGTGTGTGTGTGTGTGTGTGTGTGTGTGTGTGTGTGTGTGTGTGTGTGTGTGTGTGTGTGTGTGTGTGTGTGTGTTTATCTGTTTGTAATGCATGTGTATGTATGTGTGTACTGTATGTGTGTGTGTGTATGTGTATGCATGTGTGTGTACTCTGTGTGTATGTGTGTGTACTGTATGTGTGTATGTGTGAGTACTGTATGTGTGTGTACTGTATGTGTGTATGTGTGTGTACTGTATGTGTGTGTGTGTGTGTGTGTGTGTGTACTGTATGTATGTGTGTGTATTGTATATGTGTGTCACCTTTGTTTGTGTACTGTATGTGTGTGTGTACTGGATGTGTGTATGAGTGTGTACTGTGTGTGTGTGTGTGTGTGTGTGTGTGTGTGTGTGTGTGTGTGTGTGTGTGTAGTGTATGTGTGTATGTGTGAGTACTGTATGTGTGTGTACTGTATGTGTGTATGTGTGTGTACTGTATGTGTGTGTGTGTGTGTGTGTGTGTACTGTATGTATGTGTGTGTATTGTATATGTGTGTCACCTTTGTTTGTGTACTGTATGTGTGTGTGTACTGTATGTGTGTATGTGTGTGTACTGTGTGTGTGTGTGTGTGTGTGTGTGTGTGTGTGTGTGTGTGTGTGTGTGTGTGTGTGTGTGTGTGTGTGTGTGTGTGTGTGTGTGTGTGTGTGTGTGTGTATCTGTTTGTAATGCATGTGTATGTATGTGTGTACTGTATGTGTGTGTGTGTATGTGTATGCATGTGTGTGTACTCTGTGTGTATGTGTGTGTACTGTATGGGTGTATGTGTGTGTACTGTATGTGTGTGTACTGTATGTGTGTATGTGTGTACTGTATGTGTGTATACTGTATGTGTGTATGTGTGTACTGTATGTGTGTATACTGTATGTGTGTGTACTGTATGTGTGTATGTGTGTACTGTATGTGTGTATACTGTATGTGTGGGTACTGTATGTGTGTATGTGCTGGCAACAAAAGTGAGTACACTCCTAAGTGAAAATGTCCAAATTGGGCCCAATTAGCCATTTTCCCTCCCTGGTGTCATGTGTCTCGTTAGTGTTACGAGGTCTCAGGTGTGAATGGGGAGCAGGTGTGTTAAATTTGGTGTCATCGCTCTCACACTCCCTCATACTGACTGGTCACTGGAAGTTCAACATGGGACCTCATGGCAAAGAACTCTCTGAGGATCTGAAAAAAATAATTGTTGCTCTACATAAAGATGGCCGGGGCTATAAGAAGATTGCCAAGACCCTGAAACTGAGCTACAGCACGGTGGCCAAGACCATGCAGCGGTTTAACTGGACATGTTCCACTCAGAACAGGCCTCGCCATGGTCGACCAAAGAAGTTGAGTGCACGTGCTCAGCGTCATATCCAGAGGCTGTCTTTGGGAAATAGACGTATGAGGGCTGCCAGCATTGCTGCAGAGGTTGAAGGGGTGGGGGGTCAGCCTGTCAGTGCTCAGACCATACGCCGTACACTGCATCAAATTGGTATGCATGGCTGTCGTCCCAGAAGGACACCTCTTCTAAAGATGATGCACAAGAAAGCCCGCAAACAGTTTGCTGAAGACAAGCAGACTAAGGACATGGATTACTGGAACCATGTCCTGTGGTCTGATGAAACCAAGATAAACTTATTTGGTTCAGATGGTGTCAAGCGTGTGTGGCGGCAACCAAGTGAGGAGTACAGTCAAGCATGGTGGTGCATGGTGGTGGGAGTGTCATGGTCTGGGGCTGCATGAATGCTGCCGGCACTGGGGAGTGCAAGGTCTCTAACATCCATCAGCTCCGTGATGTCGTCATGGAGGAGTGGAAGAGGACTCCAGTGGCAACCTGTGAAGCTCTGGTGAACCCTATGCCCAAGAGGGTTAAGGCAGTGCTGGAAAATGATGGTGGCCACACAAAAAATTGACACTTTGGGCCCAATTTGGACATTTTTACTTAGGGGTGTACTCACTTTTGTTGCCAGCGGTTGTTGGGGAATAATCAGAATTAGTTGGTAACATAGGTAAGATTTTTTAAATTCATCATATGTTTGTAAGTTACTTCTCATCAGAATGTTTATTTTTGTATAATACTGTGGCAATACTGCGCAGTCATCTGTTCAAATCAAATCAAATTTATTTATATAGCCCTTCGTACATCAGCTGATATCTCAAAGTGCTGTACAGAAACCCAGCCTAAAACCCCAAACAGCAAGCAATGCAGGTGTAAAAGCACGGTGGCTAGGAAAAACTCCCTAGAAAGGCTAAAACCTAGGAAGAAATCTAGAGAGGAACCAGGCTATGTGGGGTGGCCAGTCCTCTTCTGGCTGTGCTGGGTGGAGATTATAACAGAACATGGCCAAGATGTTCAAATGTTCATAAATGACCAGCATGGTTGAATAATAATAAGGCAGAACAGTTGAAACTGGAGCAGCAGCACGGTCAGGTGGACTGGGGACAGCAAGGAGTCATCATGTCAGGTAGTCCTGGGGCATGGTCCTAGAGAGAGAAAGAAAGAGAGAAGGAGAGAATTAGAGAACGCACACTTAGATTCACACAGGACACCGAATAGGACAGGAGAAGTACTTCAGATATAACAAACTGACCCTAGCCCCCCGACACATAAACTACTGCAGCATAAATACTGGAGGCTGAGACAGGAGGGGTCAGGAGACACGGTGGCCCCATCCGAGGACACCCCCGGACAGGGCCAAACAGGAAGGATATAACCCCACTTTGCCAAAGCACAGCCCCCACACCACTAGAGGGATATCTTCAACCACCAACTTACCATCCTGAGACAAGGCTGAGACATCTGTTCTCTGTCAAGACTAAGTTACTTGGGCCGGAGAGAGGGGAGAGGTCAAGCGTGTATCTCTTGACTCCACAATGTCTGTGTGCCAGTCAATGTGTCTCTGTGATCTTGTCAAGATAGGATGGATTTGATATATACCTGTTGATATGAGGATTTGTTTAGGTTCTGAGTTTGAGAAAAGACCATTGTTTAGGAGACAAAGCTGAACGATAAATTATGGCCAATGCTGTCTGGCTATGTGTGTCTTTGCTATAAAGGATCTCAGTTGCAATGTGTAAGGGACTCTCAGATAATTAATTTCTAGACACTGAATTGGTCTGAGAGTCACAGGGTTGTGATGGAGCTCATATAATTAAAGATGGACTTTATGATAAACTCTGACTTGTGTGTGGTTTGCTCTCATGATTTGGTAAATACAGGAAATTTCCACGACACGGTTTAGACATTAATGGCTGTGTGTTGAGTTATTTTGAGGGGACAAGAAAATGTACACTGTTATACAAGCTGTACACTCACTACTTTACATTGTAGAAAAGTGTAATTTCTTCAGTGTTGTCACATGAAAAGATATACTCAAATATTTACAACAATGTGAGGGGTGTACTCACTTTTGTGATATACTGTATGTATGTATATAATATTTATGGATTAAGGATCCATTTGGGAAACAACCAATGTCTGTCCAGATCACCATCAGAGATCTGTATATTGTGTCCCCGTGACAGTAAAGCATATCTGAATATCTCATCGTTCTATTTTAGATGGTATATTTCAACAATACATTCTGAAGTTCTGCCCGTGCAAATAAGGTCTATCTGAATATCTCCGGTTCTATTTTGAGGAGATGTAAGTAAACCCAGTGATGAATAGTTTAAAAAGCCCCTAGCAGGGAGAATGGTAATGACTACACAGTCTTGATTCTGTAAAACAGATCACATTCTTTTCATCCTTCTCCAGCTCAGAGAGCGTCTATTACAACGTCCCACATAGCTCCAGGCCAGTCTTCTCTCTCTCTCTCTCTCTCTCTCTCTCTCTCTCTCTCTCTCTCTCTCTCTCTCTCTCTCTCCCCCACCTTCCATGTCTCTACCTCTCTCTCTCTCTCTCTCTCTCTCTCTCTCTCTCTCTCTCTCTCTCTCTCTCTCTCTCTCTCTCTCTCTCTCCCCACCTTTCATGTCTCTACCTCTCAGCTCTCTCGCTCTTTCACTCTCCTGACTCTCTCTCTCTCTCTCCCCACCTTCCATGTCTCTACCTCTCAGCTCTCTCGCTCTTTCAGTCTCTCTCTCTCTCTCTCTCCCCCACCTTCCATGTCTCTACCTCTCAGCTCTCTCTCTCTCTTCTCTCTCTCTCTCTCTCTCTCTCTCTCCCCACCTTTCATGTCTCTACCTCTCAGCTCTCTCGCTCTTTCACTCTCTGACTCTCTCTCTCTCTCTCCCCACCTTCCATGTCTCTACCTCTCAGCTCTCTCGCTCTTTCAGTCTCTCTCTCTCTCTCTCCCCCACCTTTCATGGCTCTACCTCTCAGCTCTCTCTCTTTCTCTCTCTCTCTCTCTCTCTCTCCCCACCTTCTCTCTCTCTCTCTCTCTCTCTCTCTCTCTCTCTCTCTCTCTCTCTCCCCACCTTCCATGTCTCTACCTCTCAGCTCTCTCCCCACCTTCTCTCTCTCTCTCTCTCTCTCTCTCTCTCTCTCTCTCTCTCTCTCTCTCTCTCTCTCCTCAACTTTCATGTCTCTACCTCTCAGCTCTCTCGCTCTTTCACTCTCCTGACTCTCTCTCTCGTTTGCATTCATTTACACCTTCACCATCTCCCTTTCTTTTATTTGCAAATGAAAGTGATGAAATCTGACCACAGAGAGGTAATTTGCAAGATTGTGGAAATTAAGGAGAGAGAGGAAAGGAGGAGAGGAGAAAACGACAATACTGTCCTCCCCTACTTGGAAGAGAGAGGGAAGATGAGAAACAGGAGGTGGTAGAGAGAAGCGAGAAAGAGGAGTGAAAATGGACCGGAAAGGAGAGGAAAGGAGAGGAGAAAAGAGGAGAGAAATGAGAGCAGAGGAGAGGAGAGCAGATGAAAGGAGAAGAGAGAATAGGAAATGAGAGCAGAGGAGAGCAGAGAGCAGAGGAGAAAATATGTATTTATGTGTATGTACTTTCCTCCTTTCTAGAGAATAACAGATAGGCCCAGCCACACAGTGAGATGCTATACAAGGTTGGTAATGCATAAGGACATCAGGTGTGGTGGCATTGTGCTGTTGTGGTGTGAGCAGCTGCTATCTGGCTGTGTGTACCTGGTACAGCCCTATTATGGAGACATCAGAGGAGCAACACAGCTCTGACAGAGACAAACAGGTCACCTTAACCTGGGCTAGAGGATAAATGATTGCCCCCCTCCGCTCCTTTGCAGACCCACCCCTCCTATCCTGCTATCCTCTACATCCCTCCATCCCCTTTCCCTCTAAACTACCATCCCCTGCCCCTCTCTCCATCCCCTACCTCTCCCTCTAAACGTCCATTCCTCCATCCCCTCCTCTCCCTCTAAACTTCCATCCCCACCCTCTCCCTCCTTCCCCCTCATCTCCCTCTAAACTTTCATCCCCATCCCCACCCTCTCCCTCCTTCCCCCTCATCTCAATCTAAACTTCCATCTCCACCCTCTCATCTCTCTCTAAACTTCCATCTCCACCCTCTCCCTTCTTCCCACTTACCTCCCTATAAACTTCCATCCCCACTCTCTCCCTCATTCCCCCTCATATCCCTCTATACTTCCATCCCCACTCTCTCCTTCCTTCCCCCTCACCTCCCTATAAACTTCCATCCCCACTCTCTCCTTCCTTCCCCCTCACCTCCCTATAAACTTCCATCCCCACTCTCTCCCTCCTTCCCCCTCATCTCCCTCTAAACTTCCATCTCCACCCTCTCATCTCTCTCTAAACTTCCATCTCCACCCTCTCCCTTCTTCCCACTCACCTCCCTATAAACTTCCATCCCCACTCTCTCCCTCATTCCCCCTCATATCCCTCTAAACTTCCATCCCCACTCTCTCCTTCCTTCCCCCTCACCTCCCTATAAACTTCCATCCCCACTCTCTCCCTCCTTCCCCCTCATATCCCTCTAAACTTCCATCCCCACTCTCTCCCTCCTTCCCCCTCATATCCCTCTAAACTTCCATCCCCACTCTCTCCCTCCTTCCCCCTTATCTCCCTCTAAACTTCCATCTCCACCCTCTCCCTCCTTCCCCCTCACCTCCCTCTAAACGTCCATCCCTCCATCCCCTCTCTCTAAACTTCCATCTCCACCCTCTCCCTCCTTCCCCCTCATCTCCCTCTAAACTTCCATCTCCACCCTCTCCCTCTTTCCCCCTCATCTCCCTCTAAACCATCTCCACCCGCTCCCTCCTTCCCCCTCATCTCCCTCTAAACTTCCATCTCCACCCTCTCCCTCCTTCCCCCTCATCTCCCTCTAAACTTCCATCTCCACCCTCTCCCTCCTTCCCCCTCACCTCCCTCTAAATGTCCATCCCTACATCCCCTCTCTCTAAACTTCCATCTCCACCCTCTCCCTCCTTCCCACTCCTCTCCTTCTAAACTTCCATTCCGCACCTGTCCCTCTAACCCTCCATCCCTCTCATCTCTTTGCCACAGCAGCCCTACCCCTCCTCTCCCTCCATCCACTGCTGTCCCCATCCCTCTCTCCTCTATACTGTGTGTACTGGTAGGGACTGGGGAGAAAAGGTGTTGAGAAGAGAACATAGCGTACTGTGACCTTACTTACAGATCTTATAGTGCATGCATGTCCGTGTTCCCACATGCACACACACAGTCACACACACAGATGTTTGGTTTGGCACAAACCATACAGTGATAGTACAGCAGCAAAGTGTAGCACTGAACTTGTTGCCGCAGACACAGAGACGTCCAGTATGAAACGACACAGCCTTTTTAACTCGGACTAGACAACGTTTCCAGGCTGACAAGAAGAAGGATATCCTTTCCCCGTGGTCTGGTCTGACACATGGTTCTCCCTTAACTATCATAGAGAGGGACAACTGATGTCTGGTCTGACACATGGTTCTCCCTTAACTATCATAGAGAGGGACAACTGATGTCTGGTCTGACACCTTCCTGGTTCTCCCTTAACTGTCATAGAGAGGGACAACTGATGTCTGGTCTGACACCTTCCTGGTTCTCCCTTAACTGTCATAGAGAGGGACAACTGATGTCTGATCTGACACCTTCCTGGTTCTCCCTTAACTATCATAGAGAGGGACAACTGATGTCTGGTCTGACACATGGTTCTCCCTTAACTGTCATAGAGAGGGACAACTGATGTCTGGTCTGACACCTTCCTGGTTCTCCCTTAACTATCATAGAGAGGGACAACTGATGTCTGGTCTGACACCTTCCTGGTTCTCCCTTAACTATCATAGAGAGGGACAACTGATGTCTGGTCTGACACATGGTTCTCCCTTAACTATCATAGAGAGGGACAACTGATGTCTGGTCTGACACCTTCCTGGTTCTCCCTTAACTGTCATAGAGAGGGACAACTGATGTCTGGTCTGACACCTTCCTGGTTCTCCCTTAACTGTCATAGAGAGGGACAACTGATGTCTGATCTGACACCTTCCTGGTTCTCCCTTAACTATCATAGAGAGGGACAACTGATGTCTGGTCTGACACATGGTTCTCCCTTAACTGTCATAGAGAGGGACAACTGATGTCTGGTCTGACACCTTCCTGGTTCTCCCTTAACTATCATAGAGAGGGACAACTGATGTCTGGTCTGACACCTTCCTGGTTCTCCCTTAACTATCATAGAGAGGGACAACTGATGTCTGGTCTGACACATGGTTCTCCCTTAACTATCATAGAGAGGGACAACTGATGTCTGGTCTGACACCTTCCTGGTTCTCCCTTAACTATCATAGAGAGGGACAACTGATGTCTGATCTGACACCTTCCTGGTTCTCCCTTAACTATCATAGAGAGGGACAACTGATGCTGATCTGACACCTTCCTGGTTCTCCCTTAACTATCATAGAGAGGGACAACTGATGTCTGATCTGACACCTTCCTGGTTCTCCCTTAACTGTCATAGAGAGGGACAACTGATGTCTGGTCTGACACATGGTTCTCCCTTAACTATCATAGAGAGGGACAACTGATGTCTGGTCTGACACATGGTTCTCCCTTAACTATCATAGAGAGGGACAACTGATGTCTGGTCTGACACCTTCCTGGTTCTCCCTTAACTATCATAGAGAGGGACAACTGATGTCTGGTCTGACACCTTACTGGTTCTCTCTTAACTATCATAGAGAGTGACAACTGATGTCTGGTCTGACACATGGTTCTCCCTTAACTGTCATAGAGAGGGACAACTGATGCCTGGTCTGACACATGGTTCTCCCTTAACTGTCATAGAGAGGGACAACTGATGTCTGGTCTGACACCTTCCTGGTTCTCCCTTAACTATCATAGAGAGGGACAACTGATGTCTGGTCTGACACATGGTTCTCCCTTAACTATCATAGAGAGGGACAACTGATGTCTGGTCTGACACCTTCCTGGTTCTCCCTTAACTGTCATAGAGAGGGACAACTGATGTCTGGTCTGACACCTTCCTGGTTCTCCCTTAACTGTCATAGAGAGGGACAACTGATGCTGATCTGACACATGGTTCTCCCTTAACTATCATAGAGAGGGACAACTGATGTCTGATCTGACACCTTCCTGGTTCTCCCTTAACTGTCATAGAGAGGGACAACTGATGTCTGATCTGACACATGGTTCTCCCTTAACTGTCATAAAGAGGGACGACTGATGTCTGATCTGACACATGGTTCTCCCTTAACTGTCATAAAGAGGGACGACTGATGTCTGATTTGAGACCTTCCTGGTTCTCCCTTAACTATCATAGAGATGGACAACTGATGTCTGGTCTGACACATGGTTCTCCCTTAACTGTCATAGAGAGGGACAACTGATGTCTGGTCTGACACCTTCCTGGTTCTCCCTTAACTGTCATAGAGAGGGACAACTGATGCCTGATCTGAGACCTTCCTGGTTCTCCCTTAACTGTCATAGAGAGGGACAACTGATGCCTGATCTGATACCTTCCTGGTTCTCCCTTAACTATCATAGAGAGGGACAACTGATGTCTGGTCTGACACCTTACTGGTTCTCCCTTAACTGTCATAGAGAGGGACAACTGATGTCTGATCTGACACCTTCCTGGTTCTCCCTTAACTATCATAGAGAGGGACAACTGATGTCTGGTCTGACACATGGTTCTCCCTTAACTATCATAGAGAGGGACAACTGATGTCTGGTCTGACACCTTCCTGGTTCTCCCTTAACTGTCATAGAGAGGGACAACTGATGTCTGATCTGACACCTTCCTGGTTCTCCCTTAACTGTCATAGAGAGGGACAACTGATGTCTGGTCTGACACCTTCCTGGTTCTCCCTTAACTGTCATAGAGAGGGACAACTGATGCTGATCTGACACATGGTTCTCCCTTAACTATCATAGAGAGGGACAACTGATGTCTGATCTGACACCTTCCTGGTTCTCCCTTAACTGTCATAGAGAGGGACAACTGATGCTGATCTGACACATGGTTCTCCCTTAACTCTCATAAAGAGGGACGACTGATGTCTGATCTGAGACCTTCCTGGTTCTCCCTTAACTATCATAGAGAGGGACAACTGATGTCTGGTCTGACACATGGTTCTCCCTTAACTGTCATAGAGAGGGACAACTGATGTCTGGTCTGACACCTTCCTGGTTCTCCCTTAACTATCATAGAGATGGACAACTGATGTCTGGTCTGACACATGGTTCTCCCTTAACTATCATAGAGAGGGACAACTGATGTCTGGTCTGACACCTTCCTGGTTCTCCCTTAACTGTCATAGAGAGGGACAACTGATGCCTGATCTGAGACCTTCCTGGTTCTCCCTTAACTATCATAGAGAGGGACAACTGATGCTGATCTGACACCTTCCTGGTTCTCCCTTAACTGTCATAGAGAGGGACAACTGATGCTGATCTGACACTTGGTTCTCCCTTAACTGTCATAGAGAGGGACAACTGATGTCTGGTCTGACACCTTCCTGGTTCTCCCTTAACTGTCATAGAGAGGGACAACTGATGTCTGATCTGACACATGGTTCTCCCTTAACTGTCATAAAGAGGGACGAATGATGTCTGATCTGAGACCTTCCTGGTTCTCCCTTAACTATCATAGAGAGGGACAACTGATGCCTGATCTGACACCTTCCTGGTTCTCCCTTAACTATCATAGAGAGGGACAACTGATGTCTGGTCTGACACCTTACTGGTTCTCCCTTAACTGTCATAGAGAGGGACAACTGATGTCTGATCTGACACCTTCCTGGTTCTCCCTTAACTATCATAGAGAGGGACAACTGATGTCTGGTCTGACACATGGTTCTCCCTTAACTATCATAGAGAGGGACAACTGATGTCTGGTCTGACACCTTCCTGGTTCTCCCTTAACTGTCATAGAGAGGGACAACTGATGTCTGATCTGACACCTTCCTGGTTCTCCCTTAACTGTCATAGAGAGGGACAACTGATGTCTGGTCTGACACCTTCCTGGTTCTCCCTTAACTGTCATAGAGAGGGACAACTGATGCTGATCTGACACATGGTTCTCCCTTAACTATCATAGAGAGGGACAACTGATGTCTGATCTGACACCTTCCTGGTTCTCCCTTAACTGTCATAGAGAGGGACAACTGATGCTGATCTGACACATGGTTCTCCCTTAACTCTCATAAAGAGGGACGACTGATGTCTGATCTGAGACCTTCCTGGTTCTCCCTTAACTATCATAGAGAGGGACAACTGATGTCTGGTCTGACACATGGTTCTCCCTTAACTGTCATAGAGAGGGACAACTGATGTCTGGTCTGACACCTTCCTGGTTCTCCCTTAACTATCATAGAGATGGACAACTGATGTCTGGTCTGACACATGGTTCTCCCTTAACTATCATAGAGAGGGACAACTGATGTCTGGTCTGACACCTTCCTGGTTCTCCCTTAACTGTCATAGAGAGGGACAACTGATGCCTGATCTGAGACCTTCCTGGTTCTCCCTTAACTATCATAGAGAGGGACAACTGATGCTGATCTGACACCTTCCTGGTTCTCCCTTAACTGTCATAGAGAGGGACAACTGATGCTGATCTGACACTTGGTTCTCCCTTAACTGTCATAGAGAGGGACAACTGATGTCTGGTCTGACACCTTCCTGGTTCTCCCTTAACTGTCATAGAGAGGGACAACTGATGTCTGATCTGACACATGGTTCTCCCTTAACTGTCATAAAGAGGGACGAATGATGTCTGATCTGAGACCTTCCTGGTTCTCCCTTAACTATCATAGAGAGGGACAACTGATGTCTGGTCTGACACCTTCCTGGTTCTCCCTTAACTGTCATAGAGAGGGACAACTGATGTCTGGTCTGACACCTTCCTGGTTCTCCCTTAACTGTCATAGAGAGGGACAACTGATGTCTGGTCTGACACCTTCCTGGTTCTCCCTTAACTGTCATAGAGAGGGACAACTGATGTCTGGTCTGACACCTTCCTGGTTCTCCCTTAACTGACATAGAGAGGGGGACAACTGATGTCTGATCTGACACCTTCCTGGTTCTCCCTTAACTGTCATAGAGAGGGACAACTGATGTCTGATCTGACACCTTCCTGGTTCTCCCTTAACTGTCATAGAGAGGGACAACTGATGTCTGATCTGACACCTTCCTGGTTCTCCCTTAACTGTCATAGAGAGGGACAACTGATGCTGATCTGACACCTTCCTGGTTCTCCCTTAACTGTCATAGAGAGGGACAACTGATGCCTGGTCTGACACATGGTTCTCCCTTAACTGTCATAGAGAGGGACAACTGATGTCTGGTCTGACACCTTCCTGGTTCTCCCTTAACTATCATAGAGAGGGACAACTGATGTCTGGTCTGACACATGGTTCTCCTTTAACTATCATAGAGAGGGACAATCGTCACATGTCCTCTGAAAAAGAACCGGAGTATCAGCATTTAATAACATTCAGATGAGACAGGTGTCTTCACACACTCAGCTGTGTGTCATCTCATCAAGCGTCCACATTGAGCGCGCGTGTGTGTGTGTGTGTGTGTGTGTGTGTGTGTGTGTGTGTGTGTGTGTGTGTGTGTGTGTGTGTGTGTGTGTGTGTGTGTGTGTGTGTGTGTGTGTGTGTGTGTGTGTGTGTGTGTGTGTGTGTGTGTGTGTGTGTGTGTGCTTGCGTGTATGTATAAGCATGTGCCATCTCATCCAGTGGAAAGTGTGTGTTTTTGTGTGGGTGCTGTGATGGCGTAAATCATTGGAGATGAGTGGAAGGCTGGTGCAGCTCTCTCCATCTGTCTCTGTCTGCGGGGGTGAGGTATTTTACACTGGCGAAGGGTAGAGGGAGGAGGGAGAAAGTGAAGCATGCCTTTAGCTGCGCGGGACGGGTGGAGGGAGGAAGGGAGTCTCTGAAAGATGAATGCTGTAGTATCAGTGGGCAGGGGCAGCATACTATTAGTACTAATGAGAACATAGTCTTTACCTCGTAGATTTATCCAGATCTAGATATGCAAATAAACAATGCCCCCTTGGCAACAGGCAGCCCACTCCGCCCCCATCATCTTCCCCCTCCCCTACTATGTAACATTAATGAATATGAATTGGGAGATGTGGTGTGATTTGGGTGGAAGCCAGCAGAGGAAGGAGATGTTTGGGGCCCTCAAGGCTCCATGCAGGAAAAGCTATAGCTAAGTCCTGTCCTCCAGAGCAGTAGTGTCTGCTGGTTTCAGTTCTCATCTCCAGGCCAGGGACACCAGGTGGGAGCTCCCTCTGAGCAATTAGTGACATTAACAGACCAATTAAGAGCCAGAAGGAGCTGAGAAAACCAGCAGACCCTGCAGTTCCCCAGGACTTCCCTCGTTCCCTAATGCCTTCCCCAGACATGTGATAGGTGATCCATCTCTTCTCTAATTTACCTTCACTTCAAATCAGAGCATGTAATATGTGATTGGACAACCAGCAGAATCAGAAGCAGTGAAATCTGAGGTAAGCTGGTTGTAGCTATAGTCTCATACAGTAGCCCACCCTGAGACCTACAGTACTGGACTGGACCTCATCCACTACCAATGTGTAGCACCCAGCTAGGTCACTGACTCCATTCTGCAGCAGAAAGCAGTTCACCACATCACCATGGAGATGTGAGCAGAGAATCATACCAATTGACAAGCAGGGGAGAATTCCGCAACATTTGCCCCCCCAAACCACAAAGGCTGAGAAAAACAATTAAAAAGTTGAATCCCGACCCACGTCTTGTTTTCAACATAGCAATAAGGATTATGGAGTATCTCGGGGACTGAATTGGAATGAAAGAGTCTTCTTTGGTCTGTCTTGCATGGCTTGGTTCTTTGATAAGGTTGCCTTAGCATGACGACTCTCCACGTAACTATTCCGGAACAGAACTTAGAATGACTGAGGAACAGAGGAACAGAACAGTGGAACGGGTGGGTAGAACCCTGCTAGAAGTCAACATCACAAATATCTTTATGGGCCGGAAAGAGTTACATTTAGCAAATACAACATATTCCAAATGATCTCGGTACACATCGAGCAACACGGGGAAAAGAGACCGTCGGGACCATGTCATGTAACATTATTACTACAAAGACTGTTCAACATCTCCATCTCTGTCTTCTGTGTAGGATCGGTGTGTTTCCCTGCAGTCTCTCCAGTAACAGTGATGTGTAGACAGATTCCTCAGAGCCTCTATATAATCTGCTTGATCCTAACATCTGAACCTCTCAGCTCAGTCTGCTGTGAAGGTTGTGTGCTTCCTAGGAGGCCAACACTAGCTCTCTAAATATACATGCTGCAGGCATAAAAGAAACATGGCGGCGAGATAATTCCCCCCTCTATCGCTGTGTCTATACTGAGGGGCGGCAGGGTAGCCTAGTGGTTAGAGCGTTGGACTAGTAACTGGTTGCAAGGTTGCAAGTTCAAATCCCCGAGCTGACAAGGTACAAATCTGTCGTTCTGCCCCTGAACAGGCAGTTAACCCACTGTTCCTAGGCCGTCATTGAAAATAAGAATTTGTTCTTAACTGACTTGCCTGGTTAAATAAAGGTAAAATAAAAAAATGTCTGTACTGCGGAGTATGTTCTACATGTATAGAAACAGTGATCATACAATAAGGATGTAAATGAAATGTCCTATGTCTATATTGATGGATTTACAACCCTAGGAGACTCGAGGCCTAAGGTCCGGTTTGCTCCTAGCAGAACTCGGCTACGCGAAGCGAATGTCTGTTCCTGGCAATAATCCCTTAAAAAGCAGGAATATTGCTGTTTGTTCCTCTTGAGATGGGCGGCAGGTAGCCTAGTGGTTAGAGCGATGGACTAGTAACCGAAAGGTTGCAAGATCGAATGTCTGAGCTGACAAGGTAAAAATGTGTCATTCTGCCCCTGAACAAGGCAGTTAACCCACTGTTCCTAGACCAGTTAACCCACTATTCCTAGACCAGTTAACCCACTGTTCCTAGGCCGTCATTGAATGTAAGAATTTGTTCTGAACTTAACTGAATAAAGGTAAAAGAATAAATAAAATGTAAAAAAATAATGCCGTAGCAACAACATAGCCGGTATATGTCTTCAAAATAGTCAGAATTAATCTACGATAAATCAAGAAATCTGTAATTGTTTTTGACATTTTCGCTGAGGAGGTCTAACTAAGATGTTTGGTGCAATGTTTCTCAAGTGAACATAATGTGCATGGAAACTAGTAGTTTCTCGTTGAATGACAACAAACCCTTTATTGAAGAATCCCATCCATAGTTCCCACTCCTACTAGGGGTAGTACTGTTGACCAATCACCAATAAAGGGGCGTAGACTTCGGCAGCTGAACTTCAACTTGCCTCAAGAAAATAATCTGCAGAACGACTGCAGAACAACAAAACAAACAAAAGCAGAGCAAAATGTTATGGTAATATATGTTGGAACTGTTTCGACTAGGAAGCATGCGACAGACATAGCACTTTCACCTCATGTACAGTAAGGGAAAAAAGTATTTGATCCCCTGCTGATTTTGTACGTTTGCAAACTGACAAAGAAATGATCCGTCTATAATATTAATAGTAGGTTTATTTGAACAGTGAGAGACAGAATAACAACAACAAAAATCCATAAAAACGCATGTCAAATGTTATAAACTGATTTGCATTTTAATGAGGGAAATAAGTAATCTTATTAAGACATGCATTCTCTGTCTTCAGCTCCTCCACTGACTGTCCCTCTGTTCTCTGTCTTCAGCTCCTCCACTGACTGTCCCTCTGTTCTCTGTCTTCAGCTCCTCCACTGACTGTCCCTCTGTTCTCTGTCTTCAGCTCCTCCACTGACTGTCCCTCTGTTCTCTGTCTTCAGCTCCTCCACTGACTGTCCCTCTGGTCCCAAGTCCTAGGATATCATGTAACAATACAAATAAATAGTTGATGACTTCAACAAACCATGTCTTTGTTGATGAAAGTAATCAAATGACATGAAGCTGTCTTACTTTCCCTCTGTTCTCTGTCTTCAGCTCCTCCACCTGGCTCTCACTGGCTGTCCATCTGTTCTCTGTCTTCAGCTCCTCCACCTGGCTCTCACTGGCTGTCCATCTGTTCTCTGTCTTCAGCTCCTCCACCTGGCTCTCACTGGCTGTCCATCTGTTCTCTGTCTTCAGCTCCTCCACCTGGCTCTCACTGGCTGTCCATCTGTTCTCTGTCTTCAGCTCCTCCACCTGGCTCTCACTGGCTGTCCATCTGTTCTCTGTCTTCAGCTCCTCCACCTGGCTCTCACTGGCTGTCCATCTGTTCTCTGTCTTCAGCTCCTCCACCTGGCTCTCACTGGCTGTCCATCTGTTCTCTGTCTTCAGCTCCTCCACCTGGCTCTCACTGGCTGTCCATCTGTTCTCTGTCTTCAGCTCCTCCACCTGGCTCTCACTGGCTGTCCATCTGTTCTCTGTCTTCAGCTCCTCCACCTGGCTCTCACTGGCTGTCCATCTGTTCTCTGTCTTCAGCTCCTCCACCTGGCTCTCACTGGCTGTCCATCTGCCATCTAGTGCTAACATGTCATGTAAAGAAAATGCAAATGAAGTGTTGATGAATTTAAACAAACAGCTTCTTTCTACATCAAAGTAATAAGGCTAGAGGTAACTTCTGGGCTTTACCTGTCTTCTCTCTCCAGTTCCTCCACCTTGTTCTTGGAAGTGCAGTTCAGTCTTAGTGACTCATCTCCACTCTCTGGTTCACCACCTTTCTGCAGCTCCTCCACCTCTCCTCTCAGCTCTTCCACCTCTCCTTTCAGCTCCTCCACCTCTCCTTTCAGCTCCTCCACCTCTCCTTTCAGCTCCCCCACCACTCCTCTCGCCTCCTCCACCTCTCCTTTCAGCTCCTCCACCTCTACTTTCAGCTCATCCACCTCTCCTTTCAGCTCCTTCACATCTCCTCTCAGCTCCTCCACCTCTCCTTTCATCTCCTCCACCTCTCCTTTCAGCTCCTCCACCTCTCCTTTCAGCTCCTCCACCTCTCCTTTTAGCTCCTCCATCTCTCCTTTCAGTTCCTTCACCTCTCCTTTCAGCTCCTCCACCTCTCCTTTCAGCTCCTCCATCTCTCCTTTAAGCTCCTCCACCTCTCCTTTCAGCTCCTTCACCTGGCTCTCACTGGTGCTCAGTCTAGCCCCCATGGCTGATAGTTCAGCTGCGTGGACTGGAATTACAGGAAATGCTCTTTCATTTTCAGATGCCAACACTTATATGGACCAGGTGAGAAAAATAAAATACCTTTACGCAGTAATTTAGTACAGCAACCTCAACTGCATACTCTCTCTTCAACCCCTCCACCTCTCCTTTCAATTTGTCCACCTGGCTGTCACTAGCTGTCAGTCTGGCTCCCATGTTCCTCAGCTCCTCTCTCTGTTCCATCACCATGTTCCTCAGCTCCACTCCCTGGTCCATCATCATGTTCCTCAGCTCCACTCTCTGTTCCACCACCATGTTCCTCAGCTCCACTCTCTGTTTCACCACCATGTTCCTCAGCTCCACTCTCTGTTCCACCACCATGTTCCTCAGCTTCACTCTCTGTTCCACCACCATGTTCCTCAGCTCCACTCTCTGTTCCACCACCATGTTCCTCAGCTCCACTCTCTGTTCCACCACCATGTTCCTCAGTTCCACTCTCTGTTCCACCACCATGTTCCTCAGCTTCACTCTCTGTTCCACCACCATGTTCCTCAGCTTCACTCTCTGTTCCACCACCATGTTCCTCAGCTCCACTCTTTGGTCCACCACCATGTTCCTCAGCTCCACTCTCTGGTCCACCACCATGTTCCTCAGCTCCACTCTCTGTTCCACCACCATGTTCTTCAGCTCCACTCTGTTACACCACCATGTTCCTCAGCTCCTCTCTCTGTTCCACCACCATGTTCCTCAGCTTCAGTTGGCTTTTCATAGCTGATCATTAAGAGTATCTCTACCACTTCTGGTGTCTCTAGAGAGTTGAAAACAGCAGGTCTGGGACAGGTAGCACGCCCGTTGAACAGGTCAGGATTCTATAGCTGCAGGCAGAACAGTTGAAACTGGAGCAGCAGCACGGCCAGGTGGACTGGGGACAGCAAGAAGTCATCATGCCAGGTAGTCCTGAGGCATGGTCCTAGGGCTCAGGTCCTCTGAGAGAAAGAGAGAAAGAGAGAATTAGAGAGAGCATACTTAGTTGCTAGTAGTTTGACAGTTTTGAACAATTGTATTTCTTCCTAAATGAAGGAGAAGCAAGAGGGAGAGAGAGAGATTTCTTTTCTTTTTTTCACTTTGAGTTTCACTTACTTAACCTTTTTGGGATAGGGGGTAGCATTTTCACTTTTGGATGAATAGCGTGCCCAGAGTGAACTGCCTCCTATGTCACAGATGCTAATATATGCATATTATTATTAGTATTGGATAGAAAACACTCTGAAGTTTCTAAAACTGTTTGAATTATGTGTGACTATAACATAACTCATATGGCAGGTGAAAACCTGAGAAAAATCCAACCAGGAAGTGGGAAATCTGAGGTTTGTAGTTTTTCAAAGCTTTGCCTACCGAATACACAGTGTCTATGGAGTCAAGTTGCACGTCCTACGGCTTCCAAACGATGTCAACTGTCTAAGTGCTCGCGCCTCATGAAGATGGATTACTGGGCTGAACACGCTAACAACAAGTGGCTATTTGGACATAAATTATTAACTTTATGGAACAAATCAGTCATTTATTGTCGAACTGGGATTCCTGGGAGTGTCTTCTGAAAAAAAATAAAAGTAAGTAAATATTTATAGTGTTATTTCTAACTTCTGTTGACTCCAAAATGGTGGATATTTCTCTGGCTGGATTGGGCTCTGATCGCCGTTCTCAGATTAGGCTTTTTCCGTAAAGTAAAAAAAAAGATCTGATACAGTGGTTGCATTAACGAGAAGTCTATCTTTAATTCTGTGAACACTTGTGTCTTTTATCAATGTTTATTATGAGTATTTCCGCAAAATCACTGGATGTTTTGGAATCAAAACATTACTGCATGTAACGCACCAATGTAAACTGAGGTTCTTGGATATAAATATGCACATTATCGAACAAAACATACATGTATTGTGTAACATGATGTCCTATGAGTGTCATCTGATAAAGATCATCAAAGGTTAGTGATTCATTTGATCTATATTTCTATTTTTTGTGAAAAATTGAAAAAAATGGCTGTGTTTTTTTGACTTGGCGGTAATCTAACATAATCATATGTTCTGCTTTCGCTGTAAAGCATTTTTTGAAATCGGACATGGTGGGAAGATTAACAAGAAGTTTATCTTTCATTTGCTGTGTTGGACTTGTTATTGTGTGAAAGCATATTTCAAAAAAATATATTTGAATTTTGTGTGCTGCCTTTTCAGCGGAATGTTGTAGAGGGGTTCCGCTAGTGGAACGCCTGCGCCAGAAAGGCTAGAAAATTTAGCTAGTTAGTTTAGCCTACTGAAACACCCTGCTCAAACAGATAGATGCTATGTTAGCTAGCTTGCTATGACTATCCAACCCAACACTAGAACTCTTCCAAGTCAGGGTAAGTTTTTGGTTTTTGCCACTGGGGCCCACCGGTGTAAGTGCTAAACTCCTTACTGACTATACACTGTAACTTTACTGCATGACTGAAGTGGGTTTACTAACACATTAGTCATATTAGCTATGTTGACGATGACATTACTTTGGCTAATATGGTGACAACGATGTAGGCTGTGTGTAGCGGTTATGATATGGTTTGGCTTGGAAAGTTTTTTTTGCCTAGTTACATACAGCTGATGTGTTGTACAATGAAGTCCACAAGCGAAGGGAAAAGGTGAGAGGAGGAGAGCGCATAGATGCGAGAAGGAATACAACGTGGCTGCTATGAAAGTGAACTGTTGTTTCGGGAGTGTATTTATTCTGCCCATTTCTTAAACGGAAGCAAATGTAACAAAATGGGGATAAACATACCTGAATTTGTTCAATAGAAACTCTCCTTTGCAACTGTTGGACTAATGATTACACCCTATATCAGTTAGATACAAAGCGGTATTGAATGTGTCACTGTCTGTCACCTCAAATTTTCTTGACCTGTGTGCACCTATGTTGCAAACTTTAATTTATAGGCTGGGTTGTAGCAACCTCATGATGGGTATAGGGAACATTTGAGTACCATGTAGTGGCCTAAACCTATCGCTATTACTTTGAACCTTGGGAATGGAATATGAATGACATACATCCAATATGCTGTAATAGAAATAAGAAAAGAAATAGTCTTCCCTCATCTTAAACGGCACTGACTGCCACTGCAACTCAACCATACCCTAGAAGCATCTAGAAAAAATACCTATGGAAAAATAAATTAAATTAAACAACACCTAATCCACCCAGGGGTAAAAGTGTGTGTGTGTGTGTGTGTGTGTGTGTGTGTGTGTGTGTGCACGTGCACGTGCACGTGCAAGCGTGTGAGCGTGTGTGTGTATTCACATGGGTAAGACCAAAGCTGTGACCAGGGTGTAATGAAAGATATTGAAGGATCTTGATTATGGCCTCTCTCGTCTTTGCTCTCCCTCTGGGCATCCTGTGATAACCGTTTCCTGTCCTGGGAATTAAAAAGAGAAAGGTGCTTCATATGTGAAGCAGCCAGTGCTGTCGAGGTGGGAGATGAACTATGTGGATTCCCTCCCTTACTCTGTCTTCTCTTCTCTCTTCGTTATCTCTTTCCTTCTCATCGGGGACTGGTAAGATGTGGGCTCAGGCTTTGATCATTGGCGGAAGGCCGCTGCGGTACGATTTCTGTGGCGCTCCAGCGAGAGGGTTGCTGTGCAATTATAACCCCTGGAGGAGAAGCAGGAGGTAGGCTAATTGCTCAAAGCCACAGTCGTACTAGTCTGTATATTACAGCCAGCCAACATCAATACTCTTTACTCTATAGGGTAGAGAATGGCAGATCAGTCGCTGAGTAGCCTGTATCATATGGCCTTATGGAATAGAAACGGTCCACATCAATACTCTTTAACACACAGAATGGTGGTTCACTACTACAGTAGCATGTGTCTTATGATCTAATGGACCAGATCCTCTCTTGTTGCTATGCTATGGCCTCTAGTCCATATAGAACCATTCAAGACTAATTTTGATTATTCTTCAGGGCTCCGAATGACGTTCCTGACTCCTAGTTTGTACATGGTACAGCCTTAGCCATACTGAAAAACACATACTGTATCATTGTGGTGGTGGTGGTGGTGGGAAACAGCTGTTCTGAGGGGAGAGTTGTCTTTGGAATGTCTGACCCCTGACCTTCTGCTTGCACTGACCAGCTGTGGCAGAGGAGGAAAATGCTGAGCTGACTGAAAGAACAGAGACAGAGGTAGCTCACCCTGCCCTGGCTCCAGCTGACTGGGATATTACACTGCAGCGCTGTCCCCTCATTTTAAGAAACGATCCAATGTACCAATTTCACATGCTGTGTAGATAGGTCAATGTAAAAAAGAAGGCTCTAGCCTGTCTGTAAAACAGTCTGTGTATGGGTCTGTGACCAGAGGGCTCCAGGTCTCCAGCTCTGCCCTTGAGTATCTAACTAGCCTCAGGTTCTAAACTTAAACATGAGTTATGTATGAGATACAAGTAGGGCACTCTGTGGGATACTCTTTGTGTAAATGTGGCGAAGATGCAAAGGCTAATTAGGCTAATTAGCGATGTTCCCTCTTAGCTGCGTGTGCGCGCGGCCGCGCTCTTCCTCCAGGACTGCAGCACAGAAGAAATGCTGCGCAGAGATGCACCACATTGAACTTCACTGAGTTCGCCCCATTAGTTTGCACTATAGATCAAAGTTGTTTCTGTGATCGAATCAACATCAGGCCCTTTTCAACGCAACAAAGAAAAAAAGAAAAAATAATAAGATTGAGGCTGTGATTTTGTTGTAGGCAGAACCAGAGGGCAACTGAGTATAATTCTAGTCTTTCAATCACCAGCGAGTGAATGCGCTTTTCAGATCAGTGCACAGATCCCTTGATATTCTTGCTAGTTAGTGAGTTATTTACCCAGTTATAGATAAGTAATAAGTCATGTTATGGGATTTGCTCCATTGGTTTGGTTGGTAGGCCTACATTATTCTCAAATAGCCACATTATGCTCAAATAGCCTATTGGCTACTGTCTAAAGCTGTAAGGTTACTGCCTCAGTGTTCACTGTATAATTCTCACAATGTTCAGGTTTCCGCTCACCAGACCTAAAATTTGCGCAGCGCCCCAAAAGGGATCATTGCTAATGAAATATAGATGACTTATTGAGCCATGATACTGTGTGAGATACTGTGTATTCAGCCACTCTTGGAGGACAATGGAGGTTACACAGAAAATGCCTATTTGTTATTATAAACCAACGTGTGTCCTTATTGCAGTATATTAGGGTATTTTCTGCTCTGTCATTCAATCTTTATTGAATGAATTCCCATGAACACTGAATAAATAAACTGTTCTGTTGTGTGATTCCGTCAGAGGGAAGACTGTTTGGGTTTGTTCACACACAATCAGCAGGCTAAGTGAAATGGATATCTATGCCTGTATAAATCGCTCACACACACACACACACACACACACACACACACACACACACACACACACACACACACACACACACACACACACACACACACACACACACACACACACACACACACACACACACACACACACACACACACACACACACACACACACACACAGGCACACAGGCACACAGGCAGGCATGTCCCTGAGTGAAACAGAGCCATAGTCTGCTTACTATCCATTTAACAGCCAGAATAAACAAGGAGGAAGGGTGATGAGACATTCATTTCCCCCTAAGACAAACTTGGCCAGGGACAGCTGCACAGCAAGCGCATGACTTCGATGTCCGAATGCTTCAATGCTCTAGCTACAGGTGATTCTATTCCCCTCTGTTCTCTCCATCTGTCTACCTCTCTGTTAGTTCACAACAGGTGGTTACAGTCTTGGCAGCTCCTCTCACACTTACATTCATATTTAACTCACATTTAGTCACTGTTGTAACAAGAGCCCAGGAGTGAAATCACACACCCTACAGACCAACATTTCCAGGTTTTTATTGTCAAATGCCCCTCAGTGGTAGGTGTTGGAGAACAGATATTCCCTGTGCCTGCATTACATGGGGTGAAAGGGGGGTCAGACCTTCGATTTCACGGAGTAGTTTACGCCCTACCACAAGGTAAAAACGAAACTCATCTCCCTTCCCGTTTTACCACTCAAAAGACTGACACTCTCAGCCAATCAGCCAATCATCATTCCTGACTCACGTGTTACGGGGGATTATCAGCAAGTCTTCCAGGCGCCAGAGTTTATCGAGAATATAAAAATGAGAATATAGTCAAATTGACTGGATTATATTGTTGATACAGTAATTAATGGTATAACGTTTAAACACTACTACTGATAGAGTTCATTCAAGTGTTCTCTACATCCAACCCTTAATAATGGTGCCCCTCTAATTCATTTGGATAGGATAACCAAATTAACCAAATAAATCAGATCAATTAACCATTCCAGTAATTAATCAATACATTATCTTGAATATTAATTAGCCAAAAGTCACAACATAACTGTGTATTATGGTGTTTGTGTTGAATATAGATAGGCCTACTGTATGTTGTTACTGAATGAGCATCTGTCAGTGGTGGTTTTCATAATTATATAATAATAATATATGCCATTTAGCAGACGCTTTTATCCAAAGCGACTTACAGTCATGTGTGCATACATTCTACGTATGGGTGGTCCCGGGAATCGAACCCACTACCCTGGCGTTACAAGCGCCATGCTCTACCAACTGAGCTACAGGATTGTCTAAGTTAAACCATAGTGCTACAGAGTGAAATGTTACGAAGCTTTACGGCAGAGGAGGCTGGTGGGGAAGGAAGGGCTCCTTGTAACGGCTGAAATGGTACAGTATTAATGGAACGGCATCAAACACGCCTAACATATGGAAACAACACGACTTTGTTCCATTCATTCCATTCCAGCCATTCCAGCGCACCCGTCCTCCTCTAGCTGCTCCCAGCAGCCTCCTCTGTGTTATGGTAAATAGAAACATTTCAGAGCGTTGTGATCTTGAATGTAGCCCAGGCCTGTGTGTGTGTCATGGTGCAGCTGCTCCCCACAGAGGAACAGAGCTACATCTGAAGGACACAGCTGAGCTCTTACAAATCTACCTCCTTCCTCTCTCTCTCTCTCTCTCTCTCTCTCTCTCTCTCTCTCTCTCTCTCTCTCACTTTCTTTCTTTCCTTCTTTTTATTTTTTTCTCTCTCTTTCTTCAAAAGCGCCAACTCAAAATCTCCTGCCCTCACTTACTCAACACCATTCATCAGATGTGTAGAATTTAAAAAATGTGCAGATCTTTTCCTAAACGAAATTCAACACTGAGAGTAAATGACGCAAAAATACTTTTATTTTTTTATACAGAAACAATTAGATCTCAGAGTAGCCCATGTCCAGGCATCATTTTGCATCATTACATAGGGAAGACCAATGAAGATGTTGTGTTTTTTTTAGTCATCATGTAATCTGTAAGTAGAGAAGAGGCGCGGTAGACCAAATCCACCTCCTCCAGCTCTAGAGTTACAGCACTGGATACAGTGGATGGCTGCAAACGTTCTACTCAGACAAAAAAGAGATGCTTGTTCTAGGTCCCAAGAAACAAAGAGATCTTCTGTTGAATCTGACAATTATCTTGATGGTTGTACAGTCGTCTCAAATAAAACTGAAGAACCTCGGCGTTACTCTGGACCCTGATCTCTGTTTTGACGAACATATCAAGACTGTTTCAAGGACAGCTTTTTACCATCTACATAACATTACAAAAATCTGAAACTTTCTGTCCAAAAATTATGCAGAAAAATTCATCCATGCTTCCAGGTTAGACTACTGCAATGCTCTACTTTCCGGCTACCCGTATTTAGCACTAAATAAACTTCAGTTAGTGCTAAATACGGCTGCTAGAATCCTGACTAGAACCAAAAAATCTGATCATACTACTCCAGTGCTAGCCTCCCTACACTGGCTTCCCGTTAAGGCAAGGGCTGATTTCAAGGTTTTACTGCAAACCTACAAAGCATTACATGGGCTTGCTCCTACCTATCTTTCTGTTTTGGTCCTGTCGTACATACCTACACGTACGCTACGGTCACAAGACGCAGGCCTCCTAATTGTCCCTAGAATTTCTAAGCAAACGGCTGGAGGCAGGGCTTTCTCCTATAGAGATTTTTATGGAATGATCTGCCTACCCATGTGAGAGACGCAGACTCGATCTCAACCTTTAAGTCTTTACTGAAGACTCATCTCTTCAGTAGGTCATATGATTGAGTGTAGTCTGGCCCATGAGTCTGGAGCAACGAACAGCCCTTGCTGTCTCTGCCTGGCCGGTTCCCCTCTCTCCACTGGGATTCTAACCCTCTAACCCTATTACAGGGGCTGAGTCACTGGCTTACTGGTGCTCTTCCATGCCGTCCCTAGGAGGGGTGCGTCACTTGAGTGGGTTGAGTCACTGACGTGATCTTCCTGTCTGGGTTGGCGCCCCCCCCTTGGGTTGTGCCGTGGCGGAGATCTTTGTGAGCTATACTCGGCCTTGTCTCAGGATGGTAAGTTGGTGGTTGAAGATATCCCTCTAGTGCAACCAAGCTTTAACTTCCTGACTGAGGTATTGAGATGATGCTTCAATATATCCACATAATTTTCCTTCCTCATGAAGCCATCTATTTTGTGAAGTGCACCACCAGTCCATCCTGCAGCAAATCACCCCCACAACATGATGCTGCCACCCCTGTGCTTTACGGTTGGAATGGTGTTCTTCGGCTTGCAAGCATCCCCCTTTTTCCTCCAGACATAACGATGGTTATTATGGCCAAACAGTTCTATTTTTTTCATCACACCAGAGGACATTTCTCCAAAAAGTACGATCTTGTCCCCATGTGCAGTTGCAAACCGTAGTGTGGCTTTATTATGGTGGTTTTGGAGCAGTGGCTTCTTCCTTGCTGAGCGGCCTTTCAGGTTATGTTGATATAGGACTCGTTTTACTGTGGATATAGATACTTTTGTACCTGTTTCCTCGAGCATCTTCACAAGGTCCTTTGCTGTTGTTCTGGGTGTCACGCCCTGACCTTAGTTATCTTTGTTTTCTTTATTATTTTGGTTAGGTCAGGGTGTGACAGGGGTGATATGTGTTTTTGTCCAGTCTAGGTGTTTTCATGTCTATGGTTGCCTAGATTGGTTCTCAATCAGAGGCAGCTGTTTATCGTTGTCTCTGATTGGGGACCATATTTAGGTAGCCATATGCCTTGGATAGTTTGTGGGTTATTTTCTATTTTCTATTTTCTACTCGTTGTGCATAGCGGCGCGGTCGTTTTGTTTAAATGTTCTTCCTTCATTAAAAGAAGAATGTATTCTTTTCACGCTGCACTTTGGTCTCCTCTTTATGGCGAATGTGACACTGGGATTGATTTGCACTTTTCGCACCAAAGTACGTTCATCTCTAGGAGACAGAACGCGTCTCCTTCCTGAGCGGTATGACGGCTGTGTGGTCCCATGGAGTTTATACTTGGGTACTATTGTTTGCACAGATGAACATGGTACCTTCAGGCGTTTGGAAATTGCTCCCAAGGATGAACCAGACTTGTGGATGTCTACAATGTTTTTTTCTGAGGTCTTGGCTGATTTCTTTTGATTTTCCCATGATGTCAAGCAAAGAGGCACTGAGTTTGAAGGGAGGCCTTGAAATACATCCACAGGTAACCCTCCAATTGACTCAAATTGTCAATTAGCCTATCAGAAGCTTCTAAAGACATGACATAATTTTCTGGAATAATTTTCTGGAATTTTTCAAGCTGTTTAAAGGCACAAGTCAACTTAGTGTATTAGTGTACTTCTGACCCACTGGAATTGTGATACAGTGAAATAATCTGTCTGTAAACAATTGTTGGAAAAATGACTTGTCTTGCACAAAGTAGATGTCCTAACCGACTTGCCAAAACTATAGTTTGTTAACAAGAAATTTGTGGAGTGGTTGAAAAACGAGTTTTAATGATTCCAACCTAAGTGTATGTGAACTTCCAACTTCAACTGTACGTTTACGTGACTAACTGATGACTGAACATTCTGGATCGCAATCAATCTGTCATGGCTTTTTAAATATAATTTATTAGTGGGCCTATCAATAAAACAAAAATAAATCCTCTTTTTGGCTTCAACCTCACGATCAACTCTAATTTTAGATGATCTACTTACCTGGGTGAGTTGTAATCGGAGTTATGTGTGTGTGTGGAAGCTTCATTAAAATGCCCAGAAATATTATTAACTTTGTATTACCAGTCACATTGCGACTGATTTAGAATGAGCAAATGTTTAAGTTAATATTCTCTTCTCCTGAGCAATGTAGCTTCCATTGGTTACAATTCATGATCCCTTTTCCTTATCAATAATTTGCCATCAATCACCTCCATTAAGGGCCTTTACTGGGACATCCTGATCAGACACAAGACAACGAGACAGTGGATGGGAAATCTATTAAGACTTTTAATTTCTTTATGTTTTTTACAATACAATTTGAACACGTATTGATAACATTTTGCCTGAATAAGTTACATATTAAATAAATACAATTAAATACTGATTTATTTTTGCCATTGGGTCATCCCCATATTCTGGTTACAGTACTAGAATGAGATGAAGAAAGACTAGACAGTGATGTTATCATTCTGAAGATTATTCAGGAAGTTATCAGCATTGGAAGACCTATTGAACTCCCAATGAATGGAGCTGCCTGAAACAATGGCAACAGTTGGCTCAGATACTTCCTGATCTTGATTATGACAACGTCTCAGTCTCATCCCTCTTTGTCTCATTCTGGCTACAGAAAGCCTCAAGGGGGAAAGAAATACCTTCACAACACAGACAGACAGGAAGGGGAAAGGATCAGGCATTTGCAGCATAGCTTCACCTAGTCTCTTGTTGCTTTTCCTGGAATAACCTAGCATAGACAGTTCTCCCCACCAACCTCTCCACTGGAATAACCTAGCATAGACAGTTCTCCCAACCAACCCACCAACCTCTCCACTGGAATAACCTAGCATAGACAGTTCTCCCCACCAACCTATCCACTGGAATAACCTAGCATAGACAGTTCTCCCCACCAACCTCTCCACTGGAATAACCTAGCATAGACAGTTCTCCCAACCAACCCACCAACCTCTCCACTGGAATAACCTAGCATAGACAGTTCTCCCAACCAACCCACCAACCTCTCCACTGGAATAACCTAGCATAGACAGTTCTCCCAACCAACCCACCAACCTCTCCAATGGAATAACCTAGCATAGACAGTTCTCCCAACCAACCCACCAACCTCTCCACTGGAATAACCTAGCATAGACAGTTCTCCCAACCAACCCACCAACCTCTCCACTGGAATAACCTAGCATAGACAGTTCTCCCAACCAACCCACCAACCTCTCCACTGGAATAACCTAGCATAGACAGTTCTCCTAACCAACCCACCAACCTCTCCACTGGAATAACCTAGAATAGACAGTTCTCCCAACCAACCCACCAACCTCTCCACTGGAATAACCTAGCATAGACAGTTCTCCCAACCAACCCACCAACCTCTCCACTGGAATAACCTAGCATAGACAGTTCTCCCAACCAACCCACCAACCTCTCCACTGGAATAACCTAGCATAGACAGTTCTCCCAACCAACCCACCAACCTCTCCACTGGAATAACCTAGCATAGACAGTTCTCCCAACCAACCCACCAACCTCTCCACTGGAATAACCTAGCATAGACAGTTCTCCCAACCAACCCACCAACCTCTCCACTGGAATAACCTAGAATAGACAGTTCTCCCAACCAACCCACCAACCTCTCCACTGGAATAACCTAGCATAGACAGTTCTCCCAACCAACCCACCAACCTCTCCACTGGAATAACCTAGCATAGACAGTTCTCCCAACCAACCCACCAACCTCTCCACTGGAATAACCTAGCATAGACAGTTCTCCCAACCAACCCACCAACCTCTCCACTGGAATAACCTAGCATAGACAGTTCTCCCAACCAACCCACCAACCTCTCCACTGGAATAACCTAGCATAGACAGTTCTCCCAACCAACCCACCAACCTCTCCAATGATTCTGAAAGTGATACACTCCTAACATAGGTCAGGTGATATCAGCACAGATGTAGGGGAAGAGAATGATTCCTATTTGACCACCGTGATTATCACGGTCGTCAGTCTGTCCCATTGTCACCATTCAACATGGTTTTCTACAGTTCTACGGTGAAATCTGCTCGTGAAATGCTTCAACATGAAAGCTTGGCAGATGATTGGTAACTCTGCTTAGAAGCACCTGCTGCTAACCTGTTGTTCCCTACAAATGCTGTTTTGAATTCAAATACATTTGTACCTACACACTGAAGAAGGCTGTGAAGCCGAAACGTCTGTGTATGCTATCCCTGATGCAGTGAAAACCGTCAAATGAACTAAGCTTTATGCAACATCTTTTTGAGTGAGGACCCATTACACCATTTTGTTTAGAGTAACGACAAGACAGAGATATGGGGGCCTGGTATTTCCCAATGGCTGTGCCCTTCACATACACCATATTGCACTTAGCGCAGTGGTTATTATTCAGAGACTGGGTGGGAAACATCAGAACCATATATATAAATAAATGTCTCTGGGGAACATTAGTAAGATCACAGTTTGTTGTTCACACAATGGTCTTTAAGAAGGGTGTCGAGTCAGCTAGGAGGTTAGGAAAGCACACTGTGTTGTATTTTCCCAATGAACATAACACAGGCCTGGTCCAAAAACAACCCCTAGCCCCTACACCCCTTTGGTTTTCTAATCTACATGAACCAGATAGGCAGAAGAAATATGGCAGAAGTTCCCCTAAGCCCATTGGGAGGCTAGGTGGAGAAGTCGCCATACTGCTAACAGAGGCTGTGGGTTGCTCTCAGACCAGGCCATAATCAGTGCTCACATACTTCACTAATTGACAGGCCAAACAACTAATCGGAATCACAACAGCTGAATTAAGTCTGTCATGACCTCAGAACCATTGGATCTGGTAGAACATCATGTGGAATAGAGAATAATATCTGCTCTGTAAATACTGAACGTTCTGAGTCTGAGAATAAGCCCTTGGACTGCCTTGTCAATCACTGATAGCACGGAAACACAGACAACTTCATCATGATCCATGTTCGGGAGAAGTACAGTATTCACCTCCTCAGCTCTTTACTGATGGGACACCCCTGGTGGTCATTTAAAATGAATATGGCCAATCTCATACGGACCCCTAGCTTCTAGCCCCTCGTACCAGGGCACAACTTCTAGTAGGCTGGATAGCTGTGTGCGATATGGGGAAAGTTCCACATAGCCTATCAGGGGAATGGTGGAGCTATTACCATATTGATTATATCTATCCAGAACTATCCTCAAGTGCCTAGGGGCTAGAGGTTGATTTGGAACTGGCCAAGAGAAATATTGTGGTCTCAGGGAACACCTGTGTCATTTCCTGCAGAAAATCAGAACAGCCTCTCTTTGGGACAGATTTATTTCCTGATTCTACCTGTTTTTACAGTATGGGATAAAGCACTGAAAATATCTTAAGCTAAAATCATGAAATTGTTTCATGAAATGAATTGCCATTGTTATCCTGCGCATAACCTTTATTTGACCTTTTTATCTCCATAACAACAGGTGTAAACAGTGACTGTGGCCCTTATAGTGTGTAGAGCACCAAGCTGTTTCCTCCAAACACTGTGGGAGGTCCTCATAAAACAGTGGCCACCTGTTCTCATACACTGATGAGAACATACACTCTGGTTAATATGGTGGTCTTGCAGGCTCTGAAGCCTCTCAGAGTGATTGCTATTTATCTTTGGCTTAATAGGATGTTTACCAGGTTTTTTTTTTCTTCTCTTAAATAAAAAAAAAAGACAAGCATTGAATTGAACAAAGTGGTTCATTAGGTTTTAGTGACCCCCTCACAGTGTTATATATTGCAGCAACAGACTAGTGTTGAGACCACAATTAAAATAGGCACAAAATGTGGAAGCGGCTTTGCTCTCGGTCTCTGTCTCTGTCTCGCTCTCTCTCTCGCTCTCTCTTGCTCTCTCTCTCATGCTCTCTTGCTCTCTCTCGTGCTCTCTCTCGCTCTCTCTCTTGCTCTCTCTCGCTCTCTCTCTCTCACACAGATCAACCGTACAAAATCAATACTCAGAGACATTGTACACTTAGTCTACACAAAGTAGGAGCTACAAGTATATTTGCAACAATTCAGATACATATACAATGTGTGTGTGTATTAAAACACATTGTATATTTATCTGAATCGTTGCCAATATACTTGTATTAACACACACACCTACACAAACAGAAGCAGCCAGGCGTGCACATACCACACAACCCTTACAGGGAAGTGTGTCTGCCAGATCTCTCTCTCCACATGCCGACTGTGTGTCTGGCACTAGGGGAAAGGTCTGGGGACATGGACAAGCTGTGTGCCCTGTCTGTCTGCCCAGTCTGGCTTCAATGGCCTTTATGAATGACTCGGACTCAATGACTGTGGCTGGGGGAACAGTAGGGGCCCTGTTCAACTGGGTTTCTTTGTTTATAATGGGAAACAATGTGTTGGATTGTGTGTGACTCCAAATATGCATTGTTCATTTGTTGTATTTGGCCATTTTTTTTATTTAACAGGACAACTCAAGGTTTGTGTGTGTGTGATTCCCTCTGCCAGTTATTGTTCCACCAATGCAACTCAATCTTTTTTCATCTCTTCCAATGCAGTAGCATCTGTCTCTCGACATTGCGTGGGGTACAAACCTGCAGTCACCTCGCTCAAACAGACTACTCACTCACAGAGTGGACAGAGGGGATGGATGGACTGATGGATGGACATTCACAAATCTGTTCCCATTGTTTGGGAGGTGTATGTTAAAGTCTAACTAACACACACACACACACATACATATACAAACACACCTAAGACCTTCACCACTGCTCCACCATGAGATCCAACGCTCGGTTGACGTTCAGATCCGAATTGAGGCCAAAGTCGGTCTCAACGAATGGGGCAGATGGAGGACTGAGAGGGCGGAGTCCAGAGGCTAGCGACCCCAACCAATCAGCAGGGTCAAAGGTTGCCTGAACCCGTCTCTTCCGTGAGGTTACAGTGGGAGGCAGGGGAGAAGTACAGATGGGGGAGGGAGAGGGGGTGGGGCGGCTTGGCAGGGAACCATCGTCGAAGGTGACGGTGGGAGCTCCAGCAGGAGGGAGGAGCAGAGAGGAGAGGATAGGAAGTTGTCATCCTTTGAATGACAACGGAAAGGCTGGGACTGGTCTGGTTGGGGAGGAGAGGAGGGGCCGGGGAGGATAGTGACAGGGGATTGGAGGTCTGAGACAGAGGAGGAGTGGGAGTCTAGAAGAGAGGGGTAAGGCAATACAAACAAACAAACAAACAAAAGCTTGTAATTATCCATGACCAGTCTTGGTGACTACAGAACTATAAATTGTCATTGAGAGGCCAGAGAGCTATCCACTCACCCACACAGGTGGTAGGTTCCTCCAGAATGTCCTCTATTGACTGACTGGGGTCCATCTAAGGAGGGCAGAACAGAGACAGGGAAATCACCCAAGGGTTTACTTGACAGGGTCACCTTTTACAAAACACAATGAATGTCAGCAGTGACTCTGATTTACACACACACACACACACACACACACACACTACTTTTTCAGACAGAGTTCAGTGTGTCAAATCGGAGGGAATGTTGTCCGGACCTCTGGCAGTCTCTATGGGGGTACCACAGGGTTCAATTCTCGGGCCGACTCTTTACTCTGTATATATCAATGATGTCGCTCTTGCTGCGGGCGATTCCCTGATCCACCTCTACGCCGACGACACCATTCGGTATACTTCTGGCCCTTCCTTGGACACTGTGCTAACTAACCTCCAAACGAGCTTCAATGCCATACAACACTCCTTCCGTGGCCTCCAACTCCTCTTAAACGCTAGTGAAACCAAATGCATGCTTTTCAACCGTTTACTGCCCACACCAGCTCGCCTGACTAACATCACCACCCTGGACGGTTCCGACCTAAAATATGTATACAACTATAAATACCTAGGTGTCTGGCTAGACTGTAAACTCTCCTTCCAGACTCATATTAAACATCTCCAATCAAAAATCAAATCTAGCATCGGCTTTCTATTTCGCAACAAAGCCTTCTTCACTCACGCCGCCATACTTACCCTAGTAAAACTGACTATCATACCCATCCTCGACTTCGGAGATGTCATCTACAAAATAGCTTCCAATACTCTACTCAGCAAACTGGATGCAGTCTATCACTGTGCCATCCGTTTTGTTTCCAAATCACCTTATACCACCCACCACTGTGACCTGTATGCTCTAGTCGGCTGGCCCTTGCTACATATTCGTCACCAGACCCACTGGCTCCAGGTCATCTACAAGTCCATGCTAGGTAAAGTTCCGCCTTATCTCAGTTCACTGGTCACGATAACAACACCCACCCGTAGCACACGTTCCAGCAGGTATATCTCACTGATCATCCCCAAAGCCAACACCTCATTTGGCCACCTTTCCTTCCAGTTCTCTGCTGCCAGTGACTGGAACTTCGCTGAAGTTGGAGACTTATTTCCCTCACTAACTTTAAACATCAACTATCTGAGCAGCTAACCGATCGCTGCAGCTGTACATATTCCATCTGTTTTTATTTTATTTACTTTTCTGCTCTTTTGCACACCAGTATCTCTACTTGCACATCATCATCTGCTCATTTATCACTCCAGTGTTAATCTGCTAAATTGTAACTATTCGCTCCTATGGCCTATTTATTGCCAACCTCCTCATGCCTTTTGCACACACTGTATATAGACTTTATTTTTTCTACTGTGTCATTTATTTGTTTATTGTGTTATTGGCTTGTTTATTGTTTACTCCATGTGTAACTCTGTGTTGTTGTCTGTGTCACACTGCTATGCTTTATCTTGGCCAGGTCGCAGTTGCAAATGAGAACTTGTTCTCAACTAGCCTACCTGGTTAAATAAAGGTGAAATAAAAAATAAACACACACATACACACTGACCAGTACTCTGTTAATGGCCTCCTGCAACTCATCCTCCAGACTGCGGACGCTGGGTGGGGCTTGAATGGGACTGGCTGTGATCTGCATAGGCAGCTCAAAGTCCTGGCCAATCACGTCCCACGGCTGGCAGCAGAACACCTGATTGGACAGTGGAGGAGGTTAAATTGTACATACTGTATGAAGCTATACAGTATTTAAGGGTGAATATTGTAAATGGTAAGATAAAATCACAGTGATGTGTTGCACTGTCTCAGCTAAATCTTGTGGATGATATAGTTGTGTACCTGTGTGACGTTTGTTGGGGAGAGATGAGTCAAGTATAGGAGAGACTATGGTGTATCTGTCTGTCTGAGTCAGGTATAGGAGAGACTATGGTTTATCTGTCTGTCTGAGTCAGGTATAGGAGAGACCATGGTGTATCTGTCTGTCTGAGTCAGGTATAGGAGAGACCATGGTGTATCTGTCTGTCTAGGTCAGGTATAGGAGAGACTATGGTGTATCTGTCTGTCTAGGTCAGGTATAGGAGAGACCATGGTGTATCTGTCTGTCTGAGTCAGGTATAGGAGAGACTATGGTGTATCTGTCTGTCTGAGTCAGGTATAGGAGAGACCATGGTGTATCTGTCTGTCTGAGTCAGGTATAGGAGAGACTATGGTGTATCTGTCTGTCTGAGTCAGGTATAGGAGAGACCATGGTGTATCTGTCTGTCTGAGTCAGGTATAGGAGAGACCATGATGTATCTGTCTGTCTAGGTCAGGTATAGGAGAGACTATGGTGTATCTGTCTGTCTGAGTCAGGTATAGGAGAGACCATGGTGTATCTGTCTGTCTAGGTCAGGTATAGGAGAGACTATGGTGTATCTGTCTGTCTGAGTCAGGTATAGGAGAGACCATGGTGTATCTGTCTGTCTGAGTCAGGTATAGGAGAGACTATGGTGTATATGTCTGTCTGAGTCAGGTATAGGAGAGACTATGGTGTATCTGTCTGTCTGAGTCAGGTATAGGAGAGACCATGTTGTATCTGTCTGTCTAGGTCAGGTATAGGAGAGACTATGGTGTATATGTCTGTCTGAGTCAGGTATAGGAGAGACTATGGTGTATCTGTCTGTCTGAGTCAGGTATAGGAGAGACCATGTTGTATCTGTCTGTCTGAGTCAGGTATAGGAGAGACCATGGTGTATCTGTCTGTCTAGGTCAGGTATAGGAGAGACTATGGTGTATCTGTCTGTCTGAGTCAGGTATAGGAGAGACTATGGTGTATCTGTCTGTCTGAGTCAGGTATAGGAGAGACCATGGTGTATCTGTCTGTCTAGGTCAGGTATAGGAGAGACTATGGTGTATATGTCTGTCTGAGTCAGGTATAGGAGAGACTATGGTGTATCTGTCTGTCTAGGTCAGGTATAGGAGAGACTATGGTGTATCTGTCTGTCTGAGTCAGGTATAGGAGAGACCATGTTGTATCTGTCTGTCTAGGTCAGGTATAGGAGAGACTAATAATAATAATAATATATGCCATTTAGCAGACGCTTTTATCCAAAGCGACTTACAGTCATGTGTGCATACATTCTACGTATGGGTGGTCCCGGGGATCGAACCCACTACCCTGGCGTTACAAGCGCCATGCTCTGTATCTGTCTGAGTCAGGTATAGGAGAGACCATGGTGTATCTGTCTGTCTGAGTCAGGTATAGGAGAGACCATGGTGTATCTGTCTGTCTAGGTCAGGTATAGGAGAGACCATGGTGTATCTGTCTGTCTAGGTCAGGTATAGGAGAGACCATGGTGTATCTGTCTGTCTGAGTCAAGTATAGGAGAGACCGTGGTGTATCTGTCTGTCTGAGTCAGGTATAGGAGAGACTATGGTGTATCTGTCTGTCTGAGTCAGGTATAGGAGAGACTATGGTGTATCTGTCTGTCTGAGTCAGGTATAGGAGAGACCATGGTGTATCTGTCTGTCTAGGTCAGGTATAGGAGAGACTATGGTGTGTGTATCTGTCTGTCTGAGTCAGGTATAGGAGAGACCATGGTGTATCTGTCTGTCTGAGTCAGGTATAGGAGAGACCATGGTGTATCTGTCTGTCTGAGTCAGGTATAGGAGAGACTATGGTGTATCTGTCTGTCTAGGTCAGGTATAGGAGAGACCATGGTGTATCTGTCTGTCTGAGTCAGGTATAGGAGAGACTATGGTGTATTTGTCTGTCTGAGTCAGGTATAGGAGAGACTATGGTGTATCTGTCTGTCTGAGTCAGGTATAGGAGAGACCATGGTGTATCTGTCTGTCTGAGTCAGGTATAGGAGAGACTATGGTGTATCTGTCTGTCTGAGTCAGGTATAGGAGAGACCATGGTGTATCTGTCTGTCTGAGTCAGGTATAGGAGAGACTATGGTGTATCTGTCTGTCTAGGTCAGGTATAGGAGAGACTATGGTGTATCTGTCTGTCTGAGTCAGGTATAGGAGAGACCATGGTGTATCTGTCTGTCTAGGTCAGGTATAGGAGAGACTATGGTGTATCTGTCTGTCTGAGTCAGGTATAGGAGAGACCATGGTGTATTTGTCTGTCTGAGTCAGGTATAGGAGAGACTATGGTGTATCTGTCTGTCTGAGTCAGGTATAGGAGAGACTATGGTGTATCTGTCTGTCTGAGTCAGGTATAGGAGAGACCATGGTGTATCTGTCTGTCTGAGTCAGGTATAGGAGAGACTGGTCTGTCTGTCAGGTATAGGAGGGACGGATGTATGTATCTGTCTGTCTGTCAGATACAGGAGAGACTGGTGTATCTTTCTGTCTGAGTCAGGTATAGGAGAGACTGGTCTGTCTGTCTGAGTCAGGCGTGTTAGTTTACCTGTGTGAACAGGATCTCTGTCTGTCCTTCCCTCTCTGGTGTCCCTCTGGGCCATCCTGGATCCTGTTGCAGGAAGGGATGGAGGGAACCCCCACAGGATAGAGACAGAGGAGGAGATAGCCTCTCCCTGGGCCTGCTCCTCATCCTATCCCTCATCTCCAGCTCCAGGCTCAACTCCTGCTGCTCCTGCTCCGACCGCCAGGGGGCGCCAGTCAGTGGCAAAGAGGAGCATGGGGGGAGACCGGGGCTGGGTGTCGACGATGGGGTTAACGCAGCGGCCAGGAAGCCACACTGCTCCCCCACCACACTGACCCCTATTCCATTAGTATTACCATTCGGAATGCCATTAACAATTCCGTTTGGAACCCCGCTCAGAATTCCAGTGGACTGGATGTAGACCTGATGGTTAGGGCTGTTGGTGGGGGAGTCAGTTCCAGAGCTGGGGCTGGAGCTGGGGTAGTGGCTGGGGGTGAGCAAGGAGGTGGGGGTAAGGGGTTCCTGGCTGGTATCCAGCTGGCAGAGGGGCACAGGAGTCAAGCACAGGTGGGGCAACTGGAAAGGGCGGAGCCTCTGGAGGAGGGCGGGCTTGGTGCCGGAGACAGGAAGACCTCGCTCACGCAGCTGCTGTCGCAACTCAGACACCTGGGAGAGAAGGAGGACGGGGTGTGACAGAGGAGAGGGTCAGGGACAGCAAATAGAGAGGGATGAGAGAAAGAGGTCAGAGAATGAAGAGAAGCAAGCAATGACAAAAGAAGGAAGAGAAGGTACAGATAAATAGGAAGTGAGAAGTGCTATAAACGTTAAAATGTTCAAGTGATTGTCCTGCCCATATTACCGTGAGGTCGACCAGGTTAGGTGGGAGGAGCTCAGACTTGTTGGAGGGACTTGTGTCCACAGAGGTGTGGTTTGTTACCATGGATACAGGCTGAGGGTTCTGGTGCATGGCTCCAGAGAACCTCACCATTTGGTTGGTGTCTCCACTTTGATAAAAACAAAACATTCATGCTAGTTGCCAGAGCTCATGTAATGGTTAACCAACTTTAAATGGTCTGATGAACAGTATAACATCTGAATGAAACCACAGTTCTTGAGAGAAGGCCCAGGGGGAGGGAGGTTTGGTGTATGTAGTGCTACCTACCTGGGTGTGACGGTGAGCTGCTGCTGGTCCTGTTGCTGCTGGTTCTGCTGTTGTTGTTGTTGGTTCTGGAGGATCTGCAGCTGGAGGAACACCTGCTGTTGCTGCAGGAGGCTGGAGTAGGCGGGGTCTAAGAGCTGGGCTGGGGTGGGGCTCCTCTGACTGGCCCCTCCCCCTGAGCACAATGTTAATAATGATCAACTTCCCTGCTATTTAGTGGACTAATTTTTACATGACAATTTGTCATGTAAAGCACATTGGGCTGCAAGTACTGTATGAAAGGTAAAATATACATAAAACATAATCATGATTTTTAAAGTATAGACTATTACCGGCAGTCCCGGCCGTGCCTCTCTGGTCGGGGGGAATGTACTGATGGTATTTGAGTTTCCTCATCTTGGGCTGTGAATCCCGTGGTTTCCGCGGGCGGGGGGGGCGAGAGGAAGTCAGGGAGGGAGTAAGGGAGGAGGAGTCGGAGGGAGGTGTGAGCGACCGGGCTGTCTGAGAAAGGAAGAGGGAGAGGGGAGAGGGGGGAGACAGAGAATGAATCAAAGTAATATTTCTCATATCCATATTTTTTTTAGAAATGTATTATTCAAGCATTGTCAAAATACATAAACAGTATAACCTGAGAGAGGTCAGATCAGTTCTGATTAGTACAGCCAGTTCTGATTAGTACAGCCAGTTCTGATTAGTACAGCCAGTTCTGAAATTACTACCATGTTATGAGTTCCTAAGGCAAAGTTAAGAGCAGGATGTATACAATCTGTCATGTAACATATGTGATCCTTTCAGGTTGTAACAGTTGAACAGTCAGTATCCTATAGCTGAATCCTGCCATTAAACACGTGTGAAACCGTGACAACTGACAGTGTGTCCAGTCAGCTGTGACATCGAGCAGGTGTGTGTGTGGGTGCCTAAATCCATAGGGCATAGTGTAGTAGTGACTGTCGACACTAATAAATGTGTAATACCAGAGTGAGTGTGCACATTATGCTATGTGGTTGAATACCTGTCAGGAGACACCGGGAGAAGAAGAGACTGATATACTGTGTCTGACCCTCACAGTCAGAACATGTCTGTCTCTCTATGCAGACAATGCATTAACATCTGTAATACCGTATATGCATGGGATTATTTTTGATTGACTTTACCACCAATCAATCAATAAATCAATCAATCCATTGTTACTGCTTCAGTCATTTCATTCTTAGTTTCTTGAATGCTTTTTACAGATGCATTTACACATTGTTCTGGATGTGTGCTTGGTCTATTTCTGAGTAACCCTGTTCCAATACCTTTGGCAGCAGGGACGTTGCATGGGAGGTCAGATACATCCCCTTTGGTCTCCCGGTCGTTGCCATGGAGTTGGAGTCGCCCACGGTCATGCTCATTGACTGGCTGATGCCCTCGGTTGCTGGGAGCAAAGCCAAGATAGACTGCAGGACAGAAATATAAACAGCTAATAGCAAAGGATCTGATCCAAACATGACTTGCAGTTCTAAAGTCAGATTTCTGTTTCCCGTGTTGATGGTTGAGGTTAGGATTTAGGGGAAAGTAATCTCACCTGATGGTTAGGATTAAGGGAAAGTAATCTCACTTGATGGTTAGGATTAGGGGAAAGTAATCTCACTTGATGGTTAGGATTTAGGGGAAAGTAATCTCACCTGATGGTTAGGATTAGGGGAAGGTAATCTCACCTGATAGTTAGGATTAGGGGAAGGTAATCTCACTTGATGGTTAGGTTTTAGGGGAAGGTAATCTCACTTGATGGTTAGGTTTTAGGGGAAAGTAATCTCACTTGATGGTTAGGATTTAGGGGAAAGTATAGTGGGTTCGATTCCCGGGACCACCCATACGTAGAATGTATGCACACATGACTGTAAGTCGCTTTGGATAAAAGCGTCTGCTAAATGGCATATATTATTATTATTATTATTTAATCTCACTTGATGGTTAGGGGAAGGTAATCTCACCTGATAGTTAGGATTAGGGGAAGGTAATCTCACCTGATGGTTAGGATTAGGGGAAGGTAATCTCACCTGATAGTTAGGATTAGGGGAAGGTAATCTCATCTGATGGTTAGGATTAGGGGAAGGTAATCTCACCTGATAGTTAGGATTAGGGGAAGGTAATCTCACCTGATGGTTAGGTTTTAGGGGAAGGTAATCTCACTTGATGGTTAGGATTAGGGGAAGGTAATCTCACTTGATGGTTAGGATTTAGGGGAAGGTAATCTCACTTGATGATTAGGATTAGGGGAAGGTCATCTCACTTGATGGTTAGGTTTTAGGGGAAGGTAATCTCACCTGATGGTTAGGATTAGGGGAAAGTGATCTCACTTGATGGTTAGGATTTAGGGGAAAGTAATCTCACCTGAAGGTTAGGATTAGGGGAAGGTAATCTCACCTGATAGTTAGGATTAGGGGAAGGTAATCTCACCTGATAGTTAGGATTAGGGGAAGGTAATCTCACTTGATGGTTAGGATTAGGGGAAGGTAATCTCACCTGATGGTTAGGATTAGGGGAAAGTAATCTCACCTGATGGTTAGGATTAGGGGAAAGTAATCTCACTTGATGGTTAGGATTTAGGGGAAAGTAATCTCACCTGATGGTTAGGATTAGGGGAAGGTAATCTCACCTGATAGTTAGGATTAGGAGAAGGTAATCTCACCTGATAGTTAGGATTAGGGGAAGGTAATCTCACCTGATAGTTAGGATTAGGGGAAGGTAATCTCACCTGATGGTTAGGTTTTAGGGGAAGGTCATCTCACCTGATGGTTAGGTTTTAGGGGAAGGTAATCTCACCTGATGGTTAGGTTTTAGGGGAAGGTAATCTCACCTGATGGTTAGGGTTAGGGGAAGGTAATCTCACCTGATAGTTAGGATTAGGGAAGGTAATCTCACCTGATGGTTAGGTTTTAGGGAAGGTAATCTCACTTGATGGTTAGGATTAGGGAAGGTAATCTCACTTGATGGTTAGGATTTAGGGAAGGTAATCTCACTTGATGGTTAGGATTTAGGGGAAGGTAATCTCACTTGATGGTTAGGATTTAGGAGAAGGTAATCTCACTTGATGGTTAGGATTTAGGGGAAGGTAATCTCACTTGATGGTTAGGATTAGGGGAAGGTAATCTCACCTGATGGTTAGGATTAGGGGAAAGTAATCTCACCTGATGGTTAGGATTAGGGGAAAGTAATCTCACTTGATGGTTAGGATTTAGGGGAAAGTAATTTCACCTGATGGTTAGGATTAGGGGAAGGTAATCTCACCTGATAGTTAGGATTAGGAGAAGGTAATCTCACCTGATAGTTAGGATTAGGGGAAGGTAATCTCACCTGATAGTTAGGATTAGGGGAAGGTAATCTCACCTGATGGTTAGGTTTTAGGGGAAGGTAATCTCACCTGATGGTTAGGTTTTAGGGGAAGGTCATCTCACCTGATGGTTAGGTTTTAGGGGAAGGTAATCTCACCTGATGGTTAGGGTTAGGGGAAGGTAATCTCACCTGATAGTTAGGATTAGGGGAAGGTAATCTCACCTGATAGTTAGGATTAGGGGAAGGTAATCTCACTTGATGGTTAGGATTAGGGGAAGGTAATCTCACCTGATGGTTAGGATTAGGGGAAAGTAATCTCACCTGATGGTTAGGATTAGGGGAAAGTAATCTCACTTGATGGTTAGGATTTAGGGGAAAGTAATCTCACCTGATGGTTAGGATTAGGGGAAGGTAATCTCACCTGATAGTTAGGATTAGGAGAAGGTAATCTCACCTGATAGTTAGGATTAGGGGAAGGTAATCTCACCTGATAGTTAGGATTAGGGGAAGGTAATCTCACCTGATGGTTAGGTTTTAGGGGAAGGTAATCTCACCTGATGGTTAGGTTTTAGGGGAAGGTAATCTCACCTGATGGTTAGGTTTTAGGGGAAGGTAATCTCACCTGATGGTTAGGGTTAGGGGAAGGTAATCTCACCTGATAGTTAGGATTAGGGGAAGGTAATCTCACCTGATGGTTAGGTTTTAGGGGAAGGTAATCTCACTTGATGGTTAGGATTAGGGGAAGGTAATCTCACTTGATGGTTAGGATTTAGGGGAAGGTAATCTCACTTGATGGTTAGGATTTAGGGGAAGGTAATCTCACTTGATGGTTAGGATTTAGGAGAAGGTAATCTCACTTGATGGTTAGGATTTAGGGGAAGGTAATCTCACTTGATGGTTAGGATTAGGGGAAGGTAATCTCACCTGATGGTTAGGATTAGGGGAAAGTAATCTCACTTGATGGTTAGGATTAGGGGAAAGTAATCTCACTTGATGGTTAGGATTTAGGGGAAAGTAATTTCACCTGATGGTTAGGATTAGGGGAAGGTAATCTCACCTGATAGTTAGGATTAGGAGAAGGTAATCTCACCTGATAGTTAGGATTAGGGGAAGGTAATCTCACCTGATAGTTAGGATTAGGGGAAGGTAATCTCACCTGATGGTTAGGTTTTAGGGGAAGGTAATCTCACCTGATGGTTAGGTTTTAGGGGAAGGTAATCTCACCTGATGGTTAGGTTTTAGGGGAAGGTAATCTCACCTGATGGTTAGGGTTAGGGGAAGGTAATCTCACCTGATAGTTAGGATTAGGGGAAGGTAATCTCACCTGATGGTTAGGTTTTAGGGGAAGGTAATCTCACTTGATGGTTAGGATTAGGGGAAGGTAATCTCACTTGATGGTTAGGATTTAGGGGAAGGTAATCTCACTTGATGGTTAGGATTTAGGGGAAGGTAATCTCACTTGATGGTTAGGATTTAGGAGAAGGTAATCTCACTTGATGGTTAGGATTTAGGGGAAGGTAATCTCACTTGATGGTTAGGATTAGGGGAAGGTAATCTCACTTGATGGTTAGGATTTAGGGGAAGGTAATCTCACCTGATGGTTAGGATTTAGGGGAAAGTAATCTCACCTGATGGTTAGGTTTTAGGGGAAGGTAATCTCACTTGATGGTTAGGTTTTAGGGGAAGGTAATCTCACTTGATGCTTAGGTTTTAGGGGAAGGTAATCTCACTTGATGGTTAGGATTTAGGGGAAGGTAATCTCACCTGAACATGGGTGGGACTATGGTTAAGGGGCAAGACCCCAGGGGACAGGTCACTCAGCGATTGGTCGTCTAAGAACCCCAGCGACGAGGAGAGGGCTGGTGATTGGAGGACCCCGAGTTGCTCGGGAGACAAGGAGGAAGAGCAGGAAGAGATGCCATCTTGGAAGACATCTGAGGGGAGAGGGAAGGAGACTGGGCCTAAGGGAAGAGGGGGAGGAGGAATAGGTTAATTAGTAATGACATCTGGACTGTTTCATAACATCTATAGTTACTTCGTGCGTGTGTGAGTTAACTCACGGTTCTCCGGAGGCAGTATGTGTTTGTGTATTAGGTCCAGAGGTCCGGGCCGCTGCTGGACCTTTTCTCCAAGGTTGTTAGCCGGCCGAGCCTTCTTCTGCTTTCCGGTCCCACATACACTCCTGTCTATTAGAGAGAGAAGCAACACACTCCTTTCTGTTAGAGAGACTATAACTGTGTTGACATGGGCATTCAATCCCAGTTCAACCCAGCAGGGTTACCCAAAACGTCTGCCTTAAAGGAACCACATACCCCTGGAGACACATAAATAACAACACAACCAGAAATGCAACAATAATAGTGGTATTTTAATCACAATGGAAAATGAGAAGAATAGGGGGAGAGGATAGAGAGTAGAAGAGAGAGGATAGAGGGGAGAAGAGAGAGGAGGATAGGAGAAGAGCGAGGAGGAGAGGATAAAGATAAGAGAGACGAGGAGATGATAGAGAGAGGAGGGGATAGAGAGTAGAAGAGAGAGGAGGACATGATAGAGAGTAGAAGAGAGAGGAGGAAATGATAGAATAAGAGAGAAGAGGAGATGATAGAGAGTAAGAGAAGAGAGGATAGAGAGTAGAAGAGAGGTGGAGAAGAGAGAGAAGAGAGAAGCTGACAGGAGAGGAGGAGATGATAGAGGGTACTAGAGAGAGGAGGAGAGGATGGAGAGTAGACGAGAGAGGAGGAGAGGATAGAGAGTAGAAGAGAGAGGAGGAGAGGATAGAGAGTAGAAAAGAGAGGAGGAGAGGAGAAGAGAGAAGGGGCGAGAGGATAGAGAGTAGAAGAGAGAAGAGGATAAAGAAGAGGAGAAGATAAAAAAGAGGAGGAGAAGAGAGAAGCTGGCAGGAGAAGAGAGAGGAGGAGAGAGAAGAAAAGAGGATGAGAGGAGAAGAGAGAGGAGAAGAAAGAAGCTGACAGGAGAAGAGAGAGGATGAGAGGATAGAGAGTATAATTAGAGGAGGAGAAAGAGAGGATGAGAGGATAGAAAGCAGAAGAGGATAGAGAGTAGAAGAGAGAGGAGGAGAGGATAAAGATGAGATGAGAGGATAGAGTAGAAGAGAGAGGAGGAGAAAGAGAGGATGAGAGGATAGAAAGGAGAAGAGGATAGAGAGTAGAAGAGAGAGGAGGAGAGGATAAAGAGTAGAAGAGAGAGGAGGAGAGGATAGAGAGTAGAAGAGAGAGGAGGAGAGGATAGAGTAGAAGAGAGAGGAGAACAGGATAGAGAGTAGAATAGAGAGGAGGAGAGGATAAAGATGAGAAGAGAGGAGGAGAGGATAGAGAGGAGGAGAGGATAGAGAGTAGAAGAGAGAGGAGGAGAGGATAGAGAGTAGAAGAGAGAGGAGAAGAGTATAGAGAGTAGAAGAGAGAGGAGGAGAGGATAAAGATGAGAAGAGAGGAGGAGAGGATAGAGAGGAGGAGAGGATAGAGAGTAGAAGAGAGAGGAGGAGAGGATAGAGAGTAGAAGAGAGAGGAGGACATGAAAAAAGAGAGGAGGATCTGTCCATCATTGCTTGGCTTGACAGGTTGTATCCAATGAAACCTGCCTGTAATGGAGAGCAACATGGTTCATGTCTATGTGTGATTGACAGGCAATGGAATACCAATTCCATCATAGGGCTCTGAACCTTCATTTCATGAGAGAGAGAGAGAGAGAGAGAGAGAGAGAGAGAGAGAGAGAGAGAGAGAGAGAGAGAGAGAGAGAGAGAGAGAGAGACAGAGAGAGAGAGAATGTACCCAATTGTCATACTTGAGTAGAACTAAAGATACCTTAATAGAAAATGACAAGTAAAAGTAACCCAGTAAAATACTATTTGAGTAAAAGTATTTGGTTTATTAAATATTCTTAAGTATTAAAAGTAAATGACATACATAATTTCAAATTCCATATTAAGCCCATTAGATAGCACAGTTTTATTTTATTTTTTTACGGATAGCCAGGGGCACAATGCAACACTCAGACATAATTTACAAACATGTGTTTAGTGAGTCCGCCAGATCAGAGGCAGGGATGATGACCACGTATTTCCTTGATAAATGTGGCATTGGACCATTTTCCTGTCCTGCTAAGCATTAGAAATGTAACAAGTTTTGGGTTTCATGGAAAATGTATGATAGTAAAAAGTACTAGAGAGAGAGAAAGGGGAAGAGAAGAGAGAAGACAGAGATAGGTGGTGAGGAGTATTATGCTTTGCTGGGAGCATACTAAATGAGTCAGACAACAGACAGCAGCAATACAGTGGACAGACAGACGGGGCATCATCACCTTGTGCAGTTTTAATGTTCAGAACACACAGGGGCGACTTCTGAGTGGCGCCATCGTCAGTTAGACGCTGCATTGGGAGACAGCAGGTCAAACCAGAAAGCCAGTTTTGGGGTCAGTTTCAATTCATTTAAATGACATGGCCTAAATTATCATTATTTCTTTATGTAAAATGATTTTGATTACATAGGGTTTGCTTTTGTCATTGTAACAAAATCTGTATTGTTACTATTTGCATTTATTGTAGCCTACGGTAACAGTGGGACAACAAGTCTCTTCTTTAGTTTGAGAGAAACATTGAGCTACTTACCAAAGCTTTACTCTGGTCTTTCTCTCCTTTGTGAGAGGAACAGGCAGTTTTCAACCCTAGAGGGAGGGGAGAGAGAGAGAGGGGGAGAGAGAGAGAGGGGGAGAGAGAGAGAGAGAGAGAGAGAGAGAGAGAGAGAGAGAGAGGGAGAGAGAGAGAGAGAGAGAGAGAGAGAGAGAGAGAGAGAGAGAGGGAGAGGGAGAGAGAGGGGGAGAGAGAGAGAGAGAGAGAGAGAGAGAGAGAGAGAGAGAGAGAGAGAGAGAGGGAGAGAGAGACAGGGAGAGAGAGAGAGAGAGAGAGAGAGAGAGAGAGAGAGAGAGAGAGAGAGAGAGAGAGAGAGAGAGAGAGAGAGAGAGAGAGAGAGAGAGTCAGTCTCATTGGAAGGTAGTGTAAAGAAGAGAGAACACCCAACCCTGTCAGTGAACATTAACAGTAACTCCACTCACCAGAGTCGATTTCATTTTTCCTTCGGTTCTGAATCCTCAACTGCAAGACTGAAAGACAAGCAGTAGAGAGGTGGTGAGTTAGATGTATGAGAAACCTGGAATAACCTGCAAGGTAACTCTGGGTAAAAGGTACTGTCCTATGTTCTGTAGTACAATATCCTTCTGTAACATGTGACTGAGCAATCTCTGCACAAAGACAACAACTCCATCCACACACACATACACTGCACACACACCTTCACACTAAGAGGTTAATTGGGGGAGGGGCTGATAGGTTTGGCAATGTTTCCCACAATGCATTCCAGTGCTGAGTTTTGAGATCTGAGAGAAATGGAGGGAGGGATGGAGGGAGGGGACAGCAGTATGAGAAGGGTTTGGGGGGGGGGGCTGTAACTATTTATCCGTCAGTATGTCTATTTCTGTCACCCCCATCCCCCCTTCAGCTGTCCCTCTCTCTCCAGAACTCTCTACCTCCCTCCCTTCATGCACACTAAGTCAATTCTTCTTCCCCTATTTCCTGTCAGCCGACCGCCACTCAGAAAGAGACCCCATTACATTACTTCAGTAAAAGCACCACCAGCCTGGTTCTACAGTAAATAGCTACCTCTTAGCCTGGTAACACCTACCTCTTAGCCTGGTTACTGCACCTCTTAGCCTGGTAACAGCTACCTCTTAGCCTGGTAACAGCTACCTCTTAGCCTGGTAACACCTACCTCTTAGCCTGGTTACTGCACCTCTTAGCCTGGAAACACCTACCTCTTAGCCTGGTAACTGCACCTCTTAGCCTGGTAACAGCTACCTCTTAGCCTGGAAACACCTACCTCTTAGCCTGGTAACTGCACCTCTTAGCCTGGTAACAGCTACCTCTTAGCCTGGAAACACCTACCTCTTAGCCTGGTAACTGCACCTCTTAGCCTGGTAACTGCACCTCTTAGCCTGGTAACACCTACCTCTTAGCCTGGAAACACCTACCTCTTAGCCTGGAAACACCTACCTCTTAGCCTGGTAACAGCTACCTCTTAGCCTGGTAACAGCTACCTCTTAGCCTGGTAACAGCTACCTCTTAGCCTGGTAACAGCTACCTCTTAGCCTGGAAACACCTACCTCTTAGCCTGGTAACTGCCACATCTTAGCCTGGTAACAGCTACCTCTTAGCCTGGAAACACCTACCTCTTAGCCTGGTAACTGCCACATCTTAGCCTGGTAACAGCTACCTCTTAGCCTGGTAACAGCTACCTCTTAGGCTGGTAACTGCCACCTCTTAGCCTGGTAACTGCCACCTCTTAGCCTGGTAACTGCCACCTCTTAGCCTGGTAACTGCCACCTCTTAGCCTGGTAACACCTACCTCTTAGCCTGGTAACTGCCACCTCTTAGCCTGGTAACACCTACCTCTTAGCCTGGTTACTGCACCTCTTAGCCTGGTAACAGCTACCTCTTAGCCTGGTAACAGCTACCTCTTAGCCTGGAAACACCTACCTCTTAGCCTGGTTACTGCACCTCTTAGCCTGGTAACAGCTACCTCTTAGCCTGGAAACACCTACCTCTTAGCCTGGTTACTGCACCTCTTAGCCTGGTAACAGCTACCTCTTAGCCTGGAAACACCTACCTCTTAGCCTGGTTACTGCACCTCTTAGCCTGGTAACAGCTACCTCTTAGCCTGGAAACACCTACCTCTTAGCCTGGTAACTGCCACATCTTAGCCTGGTAACAGCTACCTCTTAGCCTGGTAACAGCTACCTCTTAGGCTGGTAACTGCCACCTCTTAGCCTGGTAACTGCCACCTCTTAGCCTGGTAACTGCCACCTCTTAGCCTGGTAACTGCCACCTCTTAGCCTGGTAACACCTACCTCTTAGCCTGGTAACTGCCACCTCTTAGCCTGGTAACACCTACCTCTTAGCCTGGTTACTGCACCTCTTAGAATGGTAACAGCTACCGCTGAGCCTGGTAACTGCTACCTCTTAATACCGTATTGGACTGGCTACTCTGACTCACATAGGCCTCCATGCTGACTCGGTCATGGCACTGTGTGTGTAATCGGTTGTGAGGTGGAATAATTGATTGGAATCTCAGAGGTGAAATTTGACCAGATTTGTGTACCGGACCCAACTAAAGTTCCAGACATAGGCCCTGGCCCGCTCCAGGGAACTAACACATGCAATCATCACTTAAAGGGTACCCAGAAGAGTTGATTGACTACTTATAAACCATTTATAAGCCCTGTACAGATGGTAGGTCAATTTAGTTTACCGTTAACAATGAACCATCTGTAACTGAGTGTTAACAAATGAAGTCAGAATCTTGATGACAGATAAGAGCAGGAAGGTGACTGTGTAAAATACTGAAGTTGGATTTAGCTCCGTGAGATTATCTTCCCGCTTTGGGCAAGCATTCATGGACAGAGAGAAATAACAGAGATTGGATTGAGGTTATAATCGTCTCCTCAACCGTCTATAATGTGAAGTAAGCTCATAGTGAACCTTATAGGTTATCAATGATCAGAGTTGTATTCAAGGTTTAAAAAGGCTTCTAAAGTTTGTAATTTTCCCTTTAAAATGTATCAACCCCTACAAAAATGTCACATTTTTACCGTCCAATAACACACATTTCCTGTTAGTGCAGGATTATTTTCCTGCCATGAGAAACTGATCTAATAAAATGGTTGACTATCACCACCACTGTCCACGGGCACAGCACACCTACCGCTTTTCAGCTTTGACCACAGTCATGGTAGCATACTCAGGGTATAGTAGTACATCTTCCTCAACACAAGTTACACAACCCATATTGCCATCCTTCCATCCATAGGCGATTAATTCCACATCAACCAATCAGACAACATTCACCTATTGACAAAAGTATTGATTGGTCCTTCATAGCCTTCAACTATTTCCTCCATAGCTGAAGAGATAGTGGGCTCGAAGCAGCAGGACAGCTGATACTTAGTTAGCCAGTCTAACTCATTTAAATGTCTCTTCTAATGAATCCAATCTGGAAACCTCAAGACACTTCCTGGTATTTAAATAAATAAACTCATCAAATCTAATCTGAACCTCCAGCTACCCAAGACAGGCCTGGTAATGAACAGCTGTTGGAACAAACAGCAGGAATGTCTCTATGACCTCATTTCCTGTCCCTACCAAGCCTCTTTATGACAGCAGCAGACTGACAACAACAGCGGCGGCCATTTTTAAGGGGCACGTTCCAATTCTTGAACGCAACTGCTGCTAGTTAAAGGACAGTAACCTATGACTGATGGACCTAACACAAAACATAAAGCCCCACTCCAACAGGCCTGGCCCGATGCAGCCCCACCCCAACCGGCCTGGCCCGATGCAGCCCCACACCAACCGGCATGGCCTGATCCAGCCCCACACCAACCGGCCTGATGCAGCCCCACCCCAACCGGCCTGGCCTGATGCAGCCCCACACCAACCGGCCTGGCCTGATCCAGCCCCACACCAACCGGCCTGGCCTGATCCAGCCCCACACCAACCGGCCTGGCCTGATCCAGCCCCACACCAACCGGCCTGGCCTGATCCAGCTCCACCCCAACCGGCCTGGCCTGATCCAGCCCCACACCAACCGGCCTGGCCTGATCCAGCCCCACCCCAACCGGCCTGGCCTGATCCAGCTCCACCCCAACCGGCCTGGCCTGATCCAGCTCCACCCCAACCGGCCTGGCCTGATCCAGCTCCACCCCAACCGGCCTGGCCTGATCCAGCTCCACCCCAACCGGCCTGGCCTGATCCAGCTCCACCCCAACCGGCCTGGCCTGATCCAGCTCCACCCCAACCGGCCTGGCCTGATCCAGCTCCACCCCAACCGGCCTGGCCTGATCCAGCTCCACCCCAACCGGCCCAGCCAGATCCTCACCTGAGCGGAATTTGTTCCGGATGAGAAGCGACCTCTCAGAGGCCAGCAACGTCATGACGGAGAGGAGGAGGGGAAGGAGGGATGAGAGGAGGAACAGAAAGAAAGAGTGGAATCCTGTTTTTATTCCCACTTGGGTGGGAATCAGGAGGAATGGACTCTTCTGATTCTGTCTCTCTCTGTGTGGAAAGCAGAGAACAGATAGAGGCAGAGATGGAACAGGGGAGGTCAATGCTTTTGTTTATCCCTTGAGAAAAATATATTGGCACTGAGTACAAGACACAGACCAGAGCAGTAGACAGAAGAGAGTTATGGAGTGGACAGAAGTAGAGAGACACCATCTGACACACACAGGATAGAGTGGACAGAAGTAGAGAGACACCATCTGACACACACAGGATAGAGTGGACAGAAGTAGAGAGACACCATCTGACCCACACAGGATAGAGTGGACAGAAGTAGAGAGACACCATCTGACACACACAGGATAGAGTGGACAGTAGTAGAGACACACCATCTGACACACACAGGATAGAGTGGACAGTAGTAGAGACACCATCTGACACACACAGGATAGAGTGGACAGTAGTAGAGACACACCATCTGATACACACAGGATAGAGTGGACAGTAGTAGAGACACACCATCTGACACACACAGGATAGAGTGGACAGTAGTAGAGACACACCATCTGACACACACAGGATAGAGTGGACAGTAGTAGAGACACACCATCTGACACACACAGGATAGAGTGGACAGTAGTAGAGACACACCATCTGACACACACATTATAGAGTGGACAGAAGTAGAGAGACACCAGCTGACCCACACAGGATAGAGTGGACAGAAGTAGAGAGACACCATCTGACACACACAGGATAGAGTGGACAGTAGTAGAGACACACCATCTGACACACACAGGATAGAGTGGACAGTAGTAGAGACACACCATCTGACACACACAGGATAGAGTGGACAGTAGTAGAGACACACCATCTGATACACACAGGATAGAGTGGACAGTAGTAGAGACACACCATCTGACACACACAGGATAGAGTGGACAGTAGTAGAGACACACCATCTGACACACACAGGATAGAGTGGACAGTAGTAGAGACACACCATCTGACACACACAGGATAGAGTGGACAGTAGTAGAGACACACCATCTGACACACACAGGATAGAGTGGACAGTAGTAGAGACACCATCTGACACACACAGGATAGAGTGGACAGTAGTAGAGACACACCATCTGACACACACAGGATAGAGTGGACAGTAGTAGAGACACACCATCTGACACACACACAGGATAGAGTGGACAGTAGTAGAGACACCATCTGACACACACAGGATAGAGTGGACAGTAGTAGAGACACACCATCTGACACACACAGGATAGAGTGGACAGTAGTAGAGACACACCATCTGACACACACAGGATAGAGTGGACAGTAGTAGAGACACACCATCTGACACACACAGGATAGAGTGGACAGTAGTAGAGACACACCATCTGACACACACAGGATAGAGTGGACAGTAGTAGAGACACACCATCTGACACACACAGGATAGAGTGGACAGTAGTAGAGACACCATCTGACACACACAGGATAGAGTGGACAGTAGTAGAGACACACCATCTGACACACACAGGATAGAGTGGACAGTAGTAGAGACACCATCTGACACACACAGGATAGAGTGGACAGTAGTAGAGACACACCATCTGACACACACAGGATAGAGTGGACAGTAGTAGAGACACACCATCTGACACACACAGGATAGAGTGGACAGTAGTAGAGACACCATCTGACACACACAGGATAAAGTGGACAGTAGTAGAGACACACCATCTTACACACACAGGATAGAGTGGACAGTAGTAGAGACACACCATCTGACACACACAGGATAGAGTGGACAGTAGTAGAGACACACCATCTGACACACACAGGATAAAGTGGACAGTAGTAGAGAGACACCATCGACATTGACTAGACCACGCCTCTCACGGCAGACTGCCACAATCACAGAAAGAGAGGAGAGACACACACATACCGTAGATATAACGAGAAGAAAGAGGAAGAGACAGTAGGAAGCATTTAGAACGACAGAGGAAAAGGAGGAGAGGCGAGGAGAAGAGAGAGACAGGGTGAGTTAGGCCATATGAGTGACAGTGACAGAGGCAGTGACAGATACCCAGATGCCAAACAGTGAGTGCACAGGGGACACTTATTATAATGGACACATAAAAAGCCACAACACCTATCACAGAGGACACAACTGTGCAGAGGCTGGATGCACAGATTTAAAAGCGAAAGAAAGTGAAAACTGCCACAGAGAAATATATGTTTTTATCTACACACAGAGAACCATGGGAGAGAGACAGAGGTTATTACCACTAATTCACACACACTTCATTAATGCACACACACCATTTATTGACTATATTGACTATGCCGCTGGCCACCCATAAGACAAATTGGGAAAGCCTGAACAGCATGAAAGTGGACACACACAGAGTGACTGAGATTATTTACACAAAATCACTGAGCTGGTGTTCATTAACACACAATCACACAAACACACAGTTATTTACAAACTAGATTAGAGCAATACCCATACAGTAGGATATTGATGAGTTCTCATATCACACAGTAGGGCACTGAGAGAGAGAGCGAGAGAGAGAGAGAGAGAGAGAGAGAGAGAGAGAGAGAGAGAGAGAGAGAGAGAGAGAGAGAGAGAGAGAGGTAAATAAGGTAGAATGAAAGATAATACTTACTGAAATAGAGAGAGAAGTCCCTTGGGGGAACCTGGAGTGGGTTTAAGATTAAATTAGAGAGAGGTGCAAGAAGGAAGAGAGAACTTCAAGTGCGTTTAATGACGATTTCTTTCATGTTCCTTTTCTTGTTATATTGTTTCTCTCTCTCTCTCCACACTCGTTAATCCCCTGGAAAAGGGTTCTAAAGGTGGACTTGGGGAGGAAAGAATATGATGTTCCTTCCTTATCATAGAACTAACCTTATCCTTCTCTCGCTCTTTCTCTCTGGACCTGTCCCTAAAGCGTCCTGGTCACTCCCCCTCTCCCATGTCTCTCTCTCTCTACCCCTCCCTCACCCCTCTCCCCCTCCTTCACCCGTCCCAGCGACATACATCTGTTGACTGATTGGCTGATTGATGGAGAGATCGAGTGACGATAAGTGGTTGTGTGTTTGTGTCTTTGTCAAAAGTATTCACAAAATGGATGACTCATGTAAACATGCACTTGGCATTGTTACAAACTTTGGCCAGATACACAACACTAGTCTGAGGCCTATACTTTTTCCTCCCTTATGTATTTAAAAGCAAATAATGATTAGGGATATTGGATATTGCTGAGGTGTGAAATGGTGTGGTAGGTATGTGTAGAGTTCCATCTGATAATGTTCTATGTAAATCAACGAATGCAACTTCAGTAAGTCAGCGTGCCTGTCTAAATACCTACGTCATCCTCTTACACATGATGTATTCTGTGTGTCCGTGTGCGTGTGCTTCAGTTTACGTCAGTGGATATATCTGAATATGAGGTGATACTGTACCTGACTGTATCCAATGCATTTTATCAACTGGCACTGCTAGCAGTAAAACTGTGTGTGTGTGTGTGTGTGTGTGTGTGTGTGTGTGTGTGTGTGTGTGTGTGTGTGTGTGTGTGTGTGTGTGTGTGTGTGTGTGTGTGTGTGTGTGTGTGTGTGTGTGTGTGTGTGTGTGTGTGTGTGTGTGTGTGTGTGTGTGTGTGTGTGTGTGTGTGTGTGTGTGTGTGTGTGTGTGTGTGTGTGTGTGTGTGTGTGTCAGTAGGCTTAGCAGGGGGGGGGGACATGTGGGACGGGAAGGGTGGTCTTTGCAGGAGCACCTGTTCTGTTAGTTTGACAGACAGGCTGGTGTGTGCTGGTTCAGCAGTGTAGTGCGAGGGGGGTAATGGGACAGTGAGGTAGAAGGAGAGAGAGGTATGGAGTCAGGACTAGAGGAGGAGAGGAAGGGAAGAGAGGAGAGGAAGGGAAGACAGGAAAGGAAGTTACAGCTAATTAATTATGTTATCTGGAGAAAAGCACATATTGATCCACAACCTGACTACACTGAGCACAGCTAGGAGAGACTGACTGCAGCAGACAAGACATTGGTACAGACACCATCCAGATAACCACCAGTCACAGCCACAGTCAGAGCCACTGTATGGTGAATTGTGGTTGTATAGATTTAGATGACAATAAATGATGAGGTTTACTCCTAAATCCAAACTTGGCAGACGTTCTACAGTGGTCTAATGTGAGAGGAGTCCCTTTCCACACCATATGTTGTGTAATGTAGATCCACCTCTAAGCTATATGTCTCACTCCCTTTAATTATTTTTTCATTGGCAAGATTAGTAAACTTAGGCATGACATGCCAGCAACAAATTCTGGACCGACACATACACGCATAACTGACCAAATTATGAGAGACAAGCATTGTCATTTTGAATTCCGTAAAACGAGTGTGGAAGAGGTCAAATTTGTATTGTTGTCTATCAACAATGACAAACCACCTAGGACTGACAACTTGGATGGAAAATTACTAAGGATGATAGTGGATGATATTGCCACTCTTATTTGCCATCTCTTCGATCTAAGCCTACAATAAAGTGTTTGCCCTCAGACCTGGAGGGAAGAAAAAGTCATTCTGCTACTCAGGAATAGTAAAGCACCTTTTAAAGGCTCGAACAACTGACAAATCAGCCTGTTACAAACCCTTAGTAAACTTTTGGACCAATGCTATTTCACAGTAAACAAATGAAAAACAGGCTTTCAGCATGCTTATAGGGAAGGGCATTAAACATGCACGGCACTTACACAAATGACTAATGATTGACTGAGAGAAATTGATACTAAAAAGATTGTGGGAGCTGTTTGGTTAGTCTTCAGTGCAGCTTTTAACATTATTGATCATATTGTTCTGCTCAAAAAACATCTGTGTTATGGTTTTACACCCCCTGCTATACTGTGGATTAGAGGTACCTGTCTAACAGAACACCGAGGGTGTTCTTTAATGGAAGACTCTCCAACATAATCCAGGTAGAGTCAGGCATTCCCCAGGGCAGCCATCTAGGCCCCTTACTTTTTTCAATCTTTATTAATGACCTGCCACTGGCTATGAGTAAAGCCAGTGTGTCTATGTATGCGGATGATTCAACACTATGCATGTCAGCTACTTCAGCGAGTGGAACACACACACTGATGGCATTGGAAGAAAGATGATGTAATCGTTGTTTCCTCTGGTTGCCCCCTCCCCCCGTCTGGGACTCCCTTTCTGATTAGCACCTGTTACCCTCCTCCTTTCTCTCGCTCCCTCTCTCTCTCTCACTCTGAGTGTTAATCCTATACTGTGTCTGGTGCAGTCTTGGTGCAGGGACGTAACCTTTCTCTGTTACTGGTGATGTGAACGGCTTCTCTCACACACACTGACACCACACACTGACACAGACACCACACAGGCACACACACACAGACACCACACACACACACACACACACACACACACACACACACACACACACACACACACACACACACACACACACACACACACACACACACACACACACACACACACACACACACACACACCCACACACACACACAGACACCACACACACACCACACACACACCACACACACACCACACAGACACCACACAAACACACAGACACACTCAGACACCACACAGACACCACACAGACATACACTCTGACACACACTGACACACACTGACACCACACAGACAATCAGAATCACACACACTTAATCAGACACATACTCAAATACATGCATGTGCACACACACATTGCAGACCTAATTGTGCACTGTAGTAACCTTGTTATGCTTCTGCATACAGAAAGGTCTTCACATCTCTTTCTCATTTCCCTCTCTCTCTCTCTCTCTCTCTCTCTCTCTCTCTCTCTCTCACACACACACACACACACACACACACACACAGTCTGCAGATGTAAACGAATCCTGTCCTGAAGCCCTCGCTGGCCTTAGCAGAGTAATGCATAATGTGGGTACAGCAAAGTGTATTATCAGAATAAGTGTGCCCACAAGTGGCCACAGTCTGCAATGACAGGTATTACCGATATACTATCACCATGGCAACCTAGACCAATCCTGCAGGCACTGAGTAGAAGAGACCTAAACCTTGGCCATTCTAACCTCAACCACGTGTGTGTTAGTGGACTTTAATACAAGGTAACAGACAACCTTCTATCCTGTGAGTTCTGTCCATAGATCCTGATCCTTCTGTTCACATTTAATGTGGAACAAGATGAAGTAACAGTCAGAGGAGGCTGGTGGGAGGAGCTATAGTAGAACAGGCTCATTGCAATGGCTGGAATGGAATGAATGGAACGGAGTCATAAACTTTGATGTGTTTGAGGCGTCCTCATAGCTCCTCCCACCAGCCCCTTATGGTAACAGTGTATGTGCTGCTGCTAAATCTTTTAAATGTTATTTTGTTTTAGTTTGTGAGTGGTAACGTAAAGGGCTTTAAAATTCAACTCTGTCATTGAAAGTTTATTGGAATCTGTGTGGGTAACTGGACGGTTAGGATGAGGTAATTCAGCAATAAGGTTCCATAGGAATTCAAAATAAAGCAGAATGGAGTCATTTAGGATCAGAACCATTCATCATAATCATGAGGAGGATACATATATATCGATCAGTTATTCAATCTATCATCTCCATCAGTTTGACATCAGAATTCATCAGTTCAGCAAACAATAATTACGTTTCATATTTCATCCTTTCAGGTTTGTCTTTATATGTACATTTCAATGCATATTAACCATATATCAATGGCATAATTGGCCTGTGATGATCTGTAGGGCCATGATCATTGTCTATTTACATAACACAATAGGTTTGAATTATGCGCTCCAAGCCGCGCTCCGCGGTATTAACCATAAACAATAACTGACGGACCGCTCTCCCGATCGCAACAGATAGTTCAGGTGAAAGGTAACAGATTCGGTGGATTTATGTTGATTCATGGACGCACAAAATGTCTGGATTAGATGGAGTTGAGGAAAGAAAGCAGCGAGGTCTGGTGGTGGTGATTTCCTCCTTTTAATGAGTTGAGATCTGTCAAACATCTCCACCTGACCTAATTAAAGCACCCTGAGCCCAGCTGAGCAAGTGGCCATGATTTATAGGACGATTCCACCAACTCCATGGGCCTTTCTACAGTCATCCTGCTGCCATGTGTATCTCTCCAATCGCTTGGCTTTGAACCCTGGGCCATTCAGAGGCCACAGCCTGTCACTGCTCTCTCTCTCTCTCTCTCTCTCTCTCTCTCTCTCTCTCTCTCTCTCTCTCACACACACACACACACACACACACACACACACACACACACACACACACACACACACACACACACACACACACACACACACACACACACACACACACACACACACACACACACACACACACACACACACACACACACACACACCACAGCTCTCTGTGTCATCTGTCTGTCTATCACTTCTCTTTGAAGCGCCATCCAAACTGGATGAGAACCAGACGCGCACACCTACACACAGCTGTACTGAGGCTTTCACACACCTGCACACAGCTGTACTGAGGCTTTCACACACCTACACACAGCTGTAGTGAGGCTTTCACACACCTACACACAGCTGTAGTGAGGCTTTCACACACCTACACCCTACACACAGCTGTAGTGAGGCTTTCACACACCTACACACAGCTGTAGTGAGGCTTTCACACACCTACACACAGCTGTACTGAGGCTTTCACACACCTACACACAGCTGTACTGAGGCTTTCACACACCTACACACAGCTGTAGTGAGGCTTTCACACACCTACACCCTACACACAGCTGTAGTGAGGCTTTCACACACCTACACCCTACACACAGCTGTAGTGAGGCTTTCACACACCTACACACAGCTGTAGTGAGGCTTTCACACACCTACACACAGCTGTACTGAGGCTTTCACACACCTACACACAGCTGTACTGAGGCTTTCACACACCTACACACAGCTGTACTGAGGCTTTCACACACCTACACACAGCTGTACTGAGGCTTTCACACACCTACACACAGCTGTAGTGAGGCTTTCACACACCTGCACACAGCTGTACTGAGGCTTTCACACACCTGCACACAGCTGTACTGAGGCTTTCACACACCTACACACAGCTGTACTGAGGCTTTCACACACCTACACCCTACACACAGCTGTAGTGAGGCTTTCACACACCTACACACAGCTGTACTGAGGCTTTCACACACCTGCACACAGCTGTACTGAGGCTTTCACACACCTACACCCTACACACAGCTGTAGTGAGGCTTTCACACACCTACACCCTACACACAGCTGTACTGAGGCTTTCACACACCTACACCCTACACACAGCTGTAGTGAGGCTTTCACACACCTGCACACAGCTGTAGTGAGGCTTTCACACACCTGCACACAGCTGTACTGAGGCTTTCACACACCTGCACACAGCTGTACTGAGGCTTTCACACACCTACACACAGCTGTACTAAGGCTTTCACACACCTACACACAGCTGTAGTGAGGCTTTCACACACCTACACACAGCTGTACTGAGGCTTTCACACACCTGCACACAGCTGTAGTGAGGCTTTCACACACCTGCACACAGCTGTACTGAGGCTTTCACACACCTGCACACAGCTGTACTGAGGCTTTCACACACCTGCACACAGCTGTACTGAGGCTTTCACACACCTACACACAGCTGTACTGAGGCTTTCACACACCTGCACACAGCTGTACTGAGGCTTTATTTGACCATGCTGGTAATTTATGAACATTTGAACATCTTGGCCATGTTCTGTTATAATCTCCACCCGGCACAGCCAGAAGAGGACTGGCCACCCCACATATGCTCTCTCTAATTCTCTCTTTCTTTCTCTCTCTCGGGGGACCTGAGCCCAAGGACGACCTGACATGATGACTTGCTGTCCCCTTGCTGTCCCCTTGCTGTCCCCTTGCTGTCCCCAGTCCACCTGACTGTGCTGCTGCTCCAGTTTCAACTGTTCTGCCTTATTATTATTCGACCATGCTGGTCATTTATGAACATTTGAACATCTTGGCCATGTTCTGTTATAATCTCCACCCGGCACAGCCAGAAGAGGACTGGCCACCCCACATAGCCTGGTTCCTCTCTAGGTTTCTTCCTAGGTTTTGACCTTTCTCTGGAGTTGTTCCTAGCCACCGTGCTTCTACACCTGCATTGCTTGCTGTTTGGGGTTTTAGGCTGGGTTTCTGTACAGCACTTTGAGATATCAGCTGATGTACGAAGGGCTATATAAATAAATTTGATTTGATTTGATTTTGATTTGATTTCACACACCTGCACACCCTACACACAGCTGTAGTGAGGCTTTCACACACCTACACACAGCTGTACTGAGGCTTTCACACACCTGCACACAGCTGTAGTGAGGCTTTCACACACCTACACACAGCTGTACTGAGGCTTTCACACACCTGCACACAGCTGTACTGAGGCTTTCACACACCTGCACACAGCTGTAGTGAGGCTTTCACACACCTACACACAGCTGTACTGAGGCTTTCACACACCTGCACACAGCTGTAGTGAGGCTTTCACACACCTACACACAGCTGTAGTGAGGCTTTCACACACCTACACACAGCTGTACTGAGGCTTTCACACACCTACACACAGCTGTACTGAGGCTTTCACACACCTACACACAGCTGTACTGAGGCTTTCACACACCTACACACAGCTGTACTGAGGCTTTCACACACCTGCACACAGCTGTAGTGAGGCTTTCACACACCTACACACAGCTGTAGTGAGGCTTTCACACACCTGCACACAGCTGTAGTGAGGCTTTCACACACCTACACACAGCTGTACTGAGGCTTTCACACACCTACACACAGCTGTAGTGAGGCTTTCACACACCTACACACAGCTGTACTGAGGCTTTCACACACCTACACACAGCTGTAGTGAGGCTTTCACACACCTACACACAGCTGTAGTGAGGCTTTCACACACCTACACACAGCTGTACTGAGGCTTTCACACACCTACACACAGCTGTACTGAGGCTTTCACACACCTACACACAGCTGTAGTGAGGCTTTCACACACCTACACACAGCTGTACTGAGGCTTTCACACACCTACACACAGCTGTAGTGAGGCTTTCACACACCCACACACAGCTGTAGTGAGGCTTTCACACACCTACACACAGCTGTACTGAGGCTTTCACACACCTACACACAGCTGTATTGAGGCTTTCACACACCTACACACAGCTGTATTGAGGCTTTCACACACCTGCACACAGCTGTACTGAGGCTTTCACACACCTACACACAGCTGTATTGAGGCTTTCACACACCTACACACAGCTGTAGTGAGGCTTTCACACACCTACACACAGCTGTACTGAGGCTTTCACACACCTACACACAGCTGTACTGAGGCTTTCACACACCTGCACACAGCTGTACTGAGGCTTTCACACACCTACACACAGCTGTAGTGAGGCTTTCACACACCTACACACAGCTGTACTGAGGCTTTCACACACCTACACACAAAAAATGCATCTTCATCATCAAACTTTACAAACTGTCTGATTCATTCGAAAGCGTTATTACAGCCCAGTGGCGTCAACAAAGTGAGAGACTCTTCTGAATTAATTTGTCCTTTTTATGGTAGAGTCACATTGAATTAATGACGACATATGACCTCAGTTTCTGTACCTCACAGAGGCCTAACATCAGAGAAACTGCACAGCGTGTCTCCGAAATGGAGGGTCTGGATGCATCATGGGCTTGTGCCTTATGGGTAAATACAGGGTCAAGATGTGAAAATAAAATTGATTCTGTACTTTATACATTTGGTAAATCACCAGAAAAGTGAAGGTGTATTGTAATAATCTTGAGTAACACAGTATTGGAGAACAGTGCTGTAGTGTAATAATCTATCAGTAACACAGTATTGGAGAACAGTGCTGTAGTGTAATAATCTAGAGTAACACAGTATTGGAGAACAGTGCTGTAGTGTAATAATCTAGAGTAACATAGTATTGGAGAACAGTGCTGTAGTGTAATAATCTATCAGTAACACAGTATTGGAGAACAGTGCTGTAGTGTAATAATCTAGAGTAACACAGTATTGGAGAACAGGGCTGTAGTGTAATAATCTAGAGTAACACAGTATTGGAGAACAGTGCTGTAGTGTAATAATCTAGAGTAACACAGTATTGGAGAACTGTGCTGTAGTGTAATAATCTAGAGTAACACAGTATTGGAGAACTGTGCTGTAGTGTAATAATCTAGAGTAACATAGTATTGGAGAACAGTGCTGTAGTGTAATAATCTATCAGTAACACAGTATTGGGGAACAGTGCTGTAGTGTAATAATCTAGATTAATACAGTATTGGAGAACAGTGCTGTAGTGTAATAATCTAGAGTAACACAGTATTGGAGAATTGTGCTGTAGTGTAATAATCTAGAGTAATACAGTATTGGAGAACAGTGCTGTAGTGTAATAATCTATCAGTAACACAGTATTGGAGAACAGTGCTGTAGTGTAATAATCTAGAGTAACACAGTATTGGAGAATTGTGCTGTAGTGTAATAATCTAGAGTAATAGAGTATTGGAGAACAGTGCTTTAGTGTAATAATCTAGAGTAACACAGTATTGGAGAACAGTGCTGTAGTGTAATAATCTAGAGTAACACAGTATTGGAGAACAGTGCTTTAGTGTAATAATCTAGAGTAACACAGTATTGGAGAACAGTGCTGTAGTGTAATAATCTAGAGTAACACAGTATTGGGGAACAGTGCTGTAGTGTAATAATCTAGAGTAATACAGTATTGGAGAACAGTGCTTTAGTGTAATAATCTAGAGTAACACAGTATTGGAGAACAGTGCTGTAGTGTAATAATCTAGAGTAACACAGTATTGGAGAACAGTGCTTTAGTGTAATAATCTAGAGTAACACAGTATTGGAGAACAGTGCTGTAGTGTAATAATCTAGAGTAATACAGTATTGGAGAACAGTGCTTTAGTGTAATAATCTAGAGTAACACAGTATTGGAGAACAGTGCTGTAGTGTAATAATCTAGAGTAACACAGTATTGGAGAACAGTGCTTTAGTGTAATAATCTAGAGTAACACAGTATTGGGGAACAGTGCTGTAGTGTAATAATCTAGAGTAATACAGTATTGGAGAACAGTGCTTTAGTGTAATAATCTAGAGTAACACAGTATTGGAGAACAGTGCTGTAGTGTAATAATCTAGAGTAATACAGTATTGGAGAACAGTGCTTTAGTGTAATAATCTAGAGTAACACAGTATTGGAGAACAGTGCTGTAGGGTAATAATCTAGAGTAACACAGTATTGGAGAACAGTGCTTTAGTGTAATAATCTAGAGTAACACAGTATTGGGGAACAGTGCTGTAGTGTAATAATCTAGAGTAATACAGTATTGGAGAACAGTGCTTTAGTGTAATAATCTAGAGTAACACAGTATTGGAGAACAGTGCTGTAGTTTAATAATCTAGAGTAACACAGTATTGGAGAACAGTGCTTTAGTGTAATAATCTAGAGTAACACAGTATTGGAGAACAGTGCTGTAGTGTAATAATCTAGAGTAATACAGTATTGGAGAACAGTGCTTTAGTGTAATAATCTAGAGTAATACAGTATTGGAGAACAGTGCTTTAGTGTAATAATCTAGAGTAACACAGTATTGGAGAACAGTGCTGTAGTGTAATAATCTAGAGTAACACAGTATTGGGGAACAGTGCTGTAGTGTAATAATCTAGAGTAATACAGTATTGGAGAACAGTGCTGTAGTGTAATAATCTAGAGTAACACAGTATTGGAGAATTGTGCTGTAGTGTAATAATCTAGAGTAATACAGTATTGGAGAACAGTGCTGTAGTGTAATAATCTAGAGTAATACAGTATTGGAGAACTGTGCTGTAGTGTAATAATCTAGAGTAATACAGTATTGGAGAACAGTGCTGTAGTGTAATAATCTATCAGTAACACAGTATTGGAGAACAGTGCTGTAGTGTAATAATCTAGAGTAACACAGTATTGGAGAATTGTGCTGTAGTGTAATAATCTATCAGTAACACAGTATTGGAGAACAGTGCTGTAGTGTAATAATCTAGAGTAACACAGTATTGGAGAATTGTGCTGTAGTGTAATAATCTAGAGTAATACAGTATTGGAGAACAGTGCTGTAGTGTAATAATCTAGAGTAATACAGTATTGGAGAACAGTGCTTTAGTGTAATAATCTAGAGTAATACAGTATTGGAGAACTGTGCTGTAGTGTAATAATCTAGAGTAACACAGTATTGGAGAACAGTGCTGTAGTGTAATAATCTAGAGTAATACAGTATTGGAGAACAGTGCTGTAGTGTAATAATCTAGAGTAACACAGTATTGGAGAACAGTGCTGTAGTGTAATAATCTATCAGTAACACAGTGTTGGAGAACAGTGCTGTAGTGTAATAATCTAGAGTAATACAGTGTTGTAGAAAAGCACTGTAGAGTAATAATCTAGAGTAACACAGTATTGGGGAACAGTGCTGTAGTGTAATAATCTAGAGTAATACAGTGTTGTAGAAAAGCACTGTAGAGTAATAATCTAGAGTAACACAGTATTGGGGAACAGTGCTGTAGTGTAATAATCTAGAGTAATACAGTATTGGAGAACAGTGCTGTAGTGTAATAATCTAGAGTAATACAGTATTGGGAAACAGTGCTGTAGTGTAATAATCTAGAGTAACACAGTATTGGAGAACAGCACTGTAGTGTAATAATCTAGAGTAACACAGTATTGGAGAACTGTGCTGTAGTGTAATAATCTAGAGTAACATAGTATTGGAGAACAGTGCTGTAGTGTAATAATCTATCAGTAACACAGTATTGGAGAACAGTGCTGTAGTGTAATAATCTAGAGTAACACAGTATTGGAGAATTGTGCTGTAGTGTAATAATCTAGAGTAATACAGTATTGGAGAACAGTGCTGTAGTGTAATAATCTATCAGTAACACAGTATTGGAGAACAGTGCTGTAGTGTAATGATCTAGAGTAACACAGTATTGGAGAATTGTGCTGTAGTGTAATAACCTAGAGTAATACAGTATTGGAGAACAGTGCTGTAGTGTAATAATCTAGAGTAATACAGTATTGGAGAACAGTGCTGTAGTGTAATAATCTAGAGTAACACAGTATTGGAGAATTGTGCTGTAGTGTAATAATCTAGAGTAATACAGTATTGGGAAACAGTGCTGTAGTGTAATAATCTAGAGTAACACAGTATTGGAGAACAGCACTGTAGTGTAATAATCTAGAGTAACACAGTATTGGAGAACTGTGCTGTAGTGTAATAATCTAGAGTAACATAGTATTGGAGAACAGTGCTGTAGTGTAATAATCTATCAGTAACACAGTATTGGAGAACAGTGCTGTAGTGTAATAATCTAGAGTAACACAGTATTGGAGAATTGTGCTGTAGTGTAATAATCTAGAGTAATACAGTATTGGAGAACAGTGCTGTAGTGTAATAATCTATCAGTAACACAGTATTGGAGAACAGTGCTGTAGTGTAATAATCTAGAGTAACACAGTATTGAAGAATTGTGCTGTAGTGTAATAATCTAGAGTAATACAGTATTGGAGAACAGTGCTGTAGTGTAATAATCTAGAGTAATACAGTATTGGAGAACAGTGCTGTAGTGTAATAATCTAGAGTAACACAGTATTGGAGAATTGTGCTGTAGTGTAATAATCTAGAGTAATACAGTATTGGAGAACAGTGCTGTAGTGTAATAATCTAGAGTAACACAGTATTGGAGAACAGTGCTGTAGTGTAATAATCTAGAGTAACACAGTATTGGAGAACTGTGCTGTAGTGTAATAATCTAGAGTAACACAGTATTGGAGAACTGTGCTGTAGTGTAATAATCTAGAGTAACATAGTATTGGAGAACAGTGCTGTAGTGTAATAATCTATCAGTAACACAGTATTGGAGAACAGTGCTGTAGTGTAATAATCTAGAGTAACACAGTATTGGAGAATTGTGCTGTAGTGTAATAATCTAGAGTAATACAGTATTGGAGAACAGTGCTGTAGTGTAATAATCTATCAGTAACACAGTATTGGAGAACAGTGCTGTAGTGTAATAATCTAAAGTAACACAGTATTGGAGAATTGTGCTGTAGTGTAATAATCTAGAGTAATACAGTATTGGAGAACAGTGCTGTAGTGTAATAATCTAGAGTAATACAGTATTGGAGAACAGTGCTGTAGTGTAATAATCTAGAGTAATACAGTATTGGAGAACTGTGCTGTAGTGTAATAATCTATCAGTAACACAGTATTGGAGAACAGTGCTGTAGTGTAATAATCTAGAGTAACACAGTATTGGAGAATTGTGCTGTAGTGTAATAATCTAGAGTAATACAGTATTGGAGAACAGTGCTGTAGTGTAATAATCTAGAGTAATACAGTATTGGAGAACAGTGCTGTAGTGTAATAATCTAGAGTAATACAGTATTGGAGAACTGTGCTGTAGTGTAATAATCTAGAGTAATACAGTATTGGAGAACTGTGCTGTAGTGTAATAATCTATCAGTAACACAGTATTGGAGAACAGTGCTGTAGTGTAATAATCTAGAGTAACACAGTATTGGAGAATTGTGCTGTAGTGTAATAATCTATCAGTAACACAGTATTGGAGAACAGTGCTGTAGTGTAATAATCTAGAGTAACACAGTATTGGAGAATTGTGCTGTAGTGTAATAATCTAGAGTAATACAGTATTGGAGAACAGTGCTGTAGTGTAATAATCTAGAGTAATACAGTATTGGAGAACAGTGCTTTAGTGTAATAATCTAGAGTAATACAGTATTGGAGAACTGTGCTGTAGTGTAATAATCTAGAGTAACACAGTATTGGAGAACAGTGCTGTAGTGTAATAATCTAGAGTAATACAGTATTGGAGAACAGTGCTGTAGTGTAATAATCTAGAGTAACACAGTATTGGAGAACAGTGCTGTAGTGTAATAATCTATCAGTAACACAGTGTTGGAGAACAGTGCTGTAGTGTAATAATCTAGAGTAATACAGTGTTGTAGAAATGCACTGTAGAGTAATAATCTAGAGTAACACAGTATTGGGGAACAGTGCTGTAGTGTAATAATCTAGAGTAATACAGTGTTGTAGAAAAGCACTGTAGAGTAATAATCTAGAGTAACACAGTATTGGGGAACAGTGCTGTAGTGTAATAATCTAGAGTAATACAGTATTGGAGAACAGTGCTGTAGTGTAATAATCTAGAGTAATACAGTATTGGGAAACCGTGCTGTAGTGTAATAATCTAGAGTAACACAGTATTGGAGAACAGCACTGTAGTGTAATAATCTAGAGTAATAGAGTATTGGAGAACAGCACTGTAGTGTAATAATCTAGAGTAACACAGTATTGGGGAACAGTGCTGTAGTGTAATAATCTAGAGTAATACAGTATTGGAGAACAGTGCTGTAGTGTAATAATCTAGATTAACACAGTATTGGTGAACAGCTCTGTAGTGTAATAATCCATCAATTACACAGTATTGGAGAACAGTTCAAAAGTGTAATAATCTAGAGTAACACAGTATTAGAAAGCAGTGCTGAAGTGTAATAATCTAGAGTATCACAGTATTGGTGAACAGTGCTGCAGTGTAATAATCTAGAGTAATACAGTATTGGAGAACAGTGCTGTAGTGTAATAATCTAGAGTAATACAGTATGGGAGAACAGTGCTGTAGTGTAATAATCTAGAGTAATACAGTATGGGAGAACAGTGCTGTAGTGTAATAATCTAGAGTAATACAGTATGGGAGAACAGTGCTGTAGTGTAATAATCTAGAGTAATACAGTATGGGAGAACAGTGCTGCAGTGTAATAATCTAGATTAATACAGTATTGGAGAACAGTGCTGTAGTGTAATAATCTAGAGTAATACAGTATGGGAGAACAGTGCTGTAGTGTAATAATCTAGAGTAATACAGTATGGGAGAACAGTGCTGTAGTGTAATAATCTAGAGTAATACAGTATGGGAGAACAGTGCTGTAGTGTAGTAATCAAGGGATAACACAGTATTGGGGAACAGTGCTGTAGTGTAGTAATCAAGGGATAACACAGTATTGGGGAACAGTGCTGTAGTGTAATAATCTAGAGTAACACAGTATTGGGGAACAGTGCTGTAGTGTAATAATCTAGAGTAATACAGTGTTGTAGAAAAGCACTGTAGAGTAATAATCTAGAGTAACACAGTATTGGGGAACAGTGCTGTAGTGTAATAATCTAGAGTAACACAGTGTTGTAGAAAAGCACTGTAGAGTAATAATCTAGAGTAACACAGTATTGGGGAACTGTGCTGTAGTGTAATAATCTAGAGTAACACAGTGTTGTAGAAAAGCACTGTAGAGTAATAATCTAGAGTAACACAGTATTGGGGAACAGTGCTGTAGTGTAATAATCTAGAGTAACACAGTATTGGAGAACAGTGCTGTAGTGTAATAATCTAGAGTAATACAGTATTGGGAAACAGTGCTGTAGTGTAATAATCTAGAGTAACACAGTATTGGAGAACAGCACTGTAGTGTAATAATCTAGAGTAACACAGTATTGGGGAACAGTGCTGTAGTGTAATAATCTAGAGTAATACAGTATTGGAGAACAGTGCTGTAGTGTAATAATCTAGAGTAACACAGTATTGGAGAACTGTGCTGTAGTGTAATAATCTAGAGTAATACAGTATTGGGAAACAGTGCTGTAGTGTAATAATCTAGAGTAACACAGTATTGGAGAACAGCACTGTAGTGTAATAATCTAGAGTAACACAGTATTGGGGAACAGTGCTGTAGTGTAATAATCTAGCAGTAATACAGTATTGGAGAACAGTGCTGTAGTGTAATAATCTAGATTAACACAGTATTGGTGAACAGCTCTGTAGTGTAATAATCCATCAATTACACAGTATCGGAGAACAGTTCAAAAGTGTAATAATCTAGAGTAACACAGTATTAGAAAGCAGTGCTGAAGTGTAATAATCTAGAGTATCACAGTATTGGAGAACAGTGCTGCAGTGTAATAATCTAGAGTAATACAGTATTGGAGAACAGTGCTGTAGTGTAATAATCTAGAGTAATACAGTATGGGAGAACAGTGCTGTAGTGTAATAATCTAGAGTAATACAGTATGGGAGAACAGTGCTGTAGTGTAGTAATCAAGGGATAACACAGTATTGGGGAACAGTACTGTAGTGTAGTAATCAAGGGATAACACAGTATTGGGGAACAGTGCTGTAGTGTAGTAATCAAGGGATAACACATTATTGGGGAACAGTGCTGTAGTGTAATAATCTAGAGTAACACAGTATTGGGGAACAGTGCTGTAGTGTAGTAATCAAGGGATAACACATTATTGGGGAACAGTGCTGTAGTGTAATAATCTAGAGTAACACAGTATTGGGGAACAGTGCTGTAGTGTAATAATCTATCAGTAACACAGTATTGGAGAGCAGTGCTGTAGTGTAATAATCTAGAGTAACACAGTATTGGGGAACAGTGCTGTAGTGTAATAATCTATCAGTAACACAGTATTGGAGAACAGTGCTTTAGTGTAATAATCTAGAGTAATGGAGTATTGGGGAACAGTGCTGTAGTGTAATAATCTAGAGTAATGGAGTATTGGGGAACAGTGCTTTAGTGTAATAATCTAGAGTAATAGAGTATTGGGGAACAGTGCTGTAGTGTAATAATCTAGAGTAGTAGAGTATTAGGGAACAGTGCTGTAGTGTAATAATCTAGAGTAATGGAGTATTGGGGAACAGTGCTGTAGTGTAATAATCTAGAGTAATACAGTATTGGGGAACAGTGCTGTAGTGTAATAATCTAGAGTAATACAGTATTGGGGAACAGTGCTGTAGTGTAATAATCTAGAGTAATACAGTATTGGGGAACAGTGCTGTAGTGTAATAATCTAGAGTAATACAGTATTGGGGAACAGTGCTTTAGTGTAATAATCTAGAGTAATAGAGTATTGGGGAACAGTGCTTTAGTGTAATAATCTAGAGTAATAGAGTATTGGGGAACAGTGCTGTAGTGTAATAATCTAGAGTAATACAGTATTGGGGAACAGTGCTGTAGTGTAATAATCTAGAGTAGTAGAGTATTAGGGAACAGTGCTGTAGTGTAATAATCCACCAGTTACACAGTATTGGAGAACTGTGCTGTAGTGTAATAATCTAGAGTAACACAGTATTAGAAAGCAGTGCTGTAGTGTAATAATCTAGAGTAGTAGAGTATTAGGGAACAGTGCTGTAGTGTAATAATCCACCAGTTACACAGTATTGGAGAACTGTGCTGTAGTGTAATAATCTAGAGTAACACAGTATTAGAAAGCAGTGCTGTAGTGTAATAATCCATCAATTACACAGTATTGGAGAACTGTGCTGTAGTGTAATAATCTAGAGTATCACAGTATTGGAGAACAGTGCTGCAGTGTAATAATCTAGAGTAAAACAGTATTGGAGAACTGTGCTGTAGTGTAATAATCTATCAATTACACAGTATCGGAGAACAGTTCAAAAGTGTAATAATCTAGAGTAACACAGTATTAGAAAGCAGTGCTGTAGTGTAATAATCTAGAGTATCACAGAATTGGAGAACAGTGCTGTAGTGTAATAATCTATCAGTAACACAGTATTGGAGAACAGTGCTGTAGTGTAATAATCTAGAGTAACACAGTATTGGAGAACAGTGCTGTAGTGTAATAATCTAGAGTAACACAGTATTGGAGAACAGTGCTGTAGTGTAATAATCTAGAGTAAAACAGTATTGGAGAACAGTGCTGTAGTGTAATAATCTAGATTAACACAGTATTAGAAAGCAGTGCTGTAGTGTAATAATCTAGAGTATCACAGTATTGGAGAACAGTGCTGTAGTGTAATAATATAGAGTAACACAGTATTGGAGAACTGTGCTGTGGTGTAATAATATTGCAAAAACACAGTATTGGAGAACTGTGCTGTAGTGTAATAATATAGCAAAAACACAGTATTGGAGAACTGTGCTGTAGTGTAATAATCTATCAGTAATACAGTATTGGAGAACAGTGCTGTAGTGTAATAATCGAGAGGAACACAGTATTGGAGAACTGTGCTGTGGTGTAATAATATTGCAAAAACACAGTATTGGAGAACTGTGCTGTAGTGTAATAATCTATCAGTAATACAGTATTGGAGAACAGTGCTGTAGTGTAATAATCGAGAGGAACACAGTATTGGAGAACTGTGCTGTGGTGTAATAATATTGCAAAAACACAGTATTGGAGAACAGTGCTGTAGTGTAATAATCTAGATTCAGTTGATTCAGTTGATCACACAATTAGAAACCTTTAATCATTCGATGAGCAACACTCGTCACATTAACTAATACAACGTCATGACAACAGTATGGGAGAACAGTGCTGTAGTGTAGTAATCTAGAGTAACACAGTGTTGGAGAACAGTGCTGTAGTGTAGTAATCTAGAGTAACACAGTGTTGGAGAACAGTGCTGTAGTGTAATAATCTATCAGTAACACAGTGTTGGAGAACAGTGCTGTAGTGTAATAATCTAGAGTAACACAGTATTGGGGAACAGTGCTGTAGTGTAATAATCTAGAGTAATAGAGTATTGGAGAACAGTGCTTTAGTGTAATAATCTAGAGTAACACAGTATTGGGGAACAGTGCTGTAGTGTAATAATCTAGAGTAACACAGTGTTGGAGAACAGTGCTGTAGTGTAATAATCTAGAGTAATAGAGTATTGGGGAACAGTGCTGTAGTGTAATAATCTAGAGTAACACAGTGTTGGAGAACAGTGCTGTAGTGTAATAATCTAGAGTAACACAGTATTGGAGAACAGTGCTGTAGTGTAATAATCTAGAGTAACACAGTATTGGGGAACAGTGCTGTAGTGTAATAATCTAGAGTAATAGAGTATTGGGGAACAGTGCTGTAGTGTAATAATCTAGAGTAACACAGTGTTGGAGAACAGTGCTGTAGTGTAATAATCTAGAGTAATAGAGTATTGGGGAACAGTGCTGTAGTGTAATAATCTAGAGTAACACAGTGTTGGAGAACAGTGCTGTAGTGTAATAATCTAGAGTAACACAGTGTTGGAGAACAGTGCTGTAGTGTAATAATCTAGAGTAACACAGTATTGGGGAACAGTGCTGTAGTGTAATAATCTAGAGTAATAGAGTATTGGAGAACAGTGCTGTAGTGTAATAATCTAGAGTAATAGAGTATTGGAGAACAGTGCTTTAGTGTAATAATCTAGAGTAACACAGTATTGGGGAACAGTGCTGTAGTGTAATAATCTAGAGTAATAGAGTATTGGGGAACAGCGCTGTAGTGTAATAATCCATCAGTTACACAGTATTGGAGAACAGTGCTGTAGTGTAATAATCTAGAGTAACACAGTATTGGAGAACAGTGCTGTAGTGTAATAATCTAGAGTAACACAGTGTTGGAGAACAGTGCTGTAGTGTAATAATCTAGAGTAACACAGTATTGGAGAACTGTGCTGTAGTGTAATAATCCATCAGTTACACAGTATTGGAGAACAGTGCTGTAGTGTAATAATCTAGAGTAACACAGTGTTGGAGAACAGTGCTGTAGTGTAATAATCTAGAGTAATAGAGTATTGGGGAACAGTGCTGTAGTGTAATAATCTAGAGTAACACAGTGTTGGAGAACAGTGCTGTAGTGTAATAATCTAGAGTAACACAGTGTTGGAGAACAGTGCTGTAGTGTAATAATCTAGAGTAACACAGTATTGGGGAACAGTGCTGTAGTGTAATAATCTAGAGTAATAGAGTATTGGAGAACAGTGCTGTAGTGTAATAATCTATCAGTAACACAGTGTTGGAGAACAGTGCTGTAGTGTAATAATCTAGAGTAACACAGTATTGGGGAACAGTGCTGTAGTGTAATAATCTAGAGTAATAGAGTATTGGAGAACAGTGCTGTAGTGTAATAATCTAGAGTAATAGAGTATTGGAGAACAGTGCTTTAGTGTAATAATCTAGAGTAACACAGTATTGGGGAACAGTGCTGTAGTGTAATAATCTAGAGTAATAGAGTATTGGGGAACAGCGCTGTAGTGTAATAATCCATCAGTTACACAGTATTGGAGAACAGTGCTGTAGTGTAATAATCTAGAGTAACACAGTATTGGAGAACAGTGCTGTAGTGTAATAATCTAGAGTAACACAGTGTTGGAGAACAGTGCTGTAGTGTAATAATCTAGAGTAACACAGTATTGGAGAACTGTGCTGTAGTGTAATAATCCATCAGTTACACAGTATTGGAGAACAGTGCTGTAGTGTAATAATCTAGAGTAACACAGTATTGGAGAACAGTGCTGTAGTGTAATAATCTAGAGTAACACAGTATTGGAGAACAGTGCTGTAGTGTAATAATCCATCAATTACACAGTATTGGAGAACAGTGCTGTAGTGTAATAATCTAGAGTAACACAGTATTGGAGAACAGTGCTGTAGTGTAATAATCCATCAGTTACACAGTATTGGAGAACTGTGCTGTAGTGTAATAATCCATCAGTTACACAGTATTGGAGAACAGTGCTGTAGTGTAATAATCTAGAGTAACACAGTATTGGAGAACAGGGCTGTAGTGTAATAATCTAGAGTAACACAGTATCGGAGAAGCAGTTCAAAAGTGTAATAATCTAGAGTAATAGAGTATTGGGGAACAGTGCTGTAGTGTAATAATCTAGAGTAACACAGTATTGGAGAACAGTGCTGTAGTGTAATAATCTAGAGTAACACAGTATCGGAGAAGCAGTTCAAAAGTGTAATAATCTAGAGTAATAGAGTATTGGGGAACAGTGCTGTAGTGTAATAATCCATCAGTTACACAGTATTGGAGAACAGTGCTGTAGTGTAATAATCTAGAGTAACACAGTATTGGAGAACAGTGCTGTAGTGTAATAATCTAGAGTAACACAGTATCGGAGAAGCAGTTCAAAAGTGTAATAATCTAGAGTAACACAGTATTGGAGAACAGTGCTGTAGTGTAATAATCTAGAGTAACACAGTATCGGAGAAGCAGTTCAAAAGTGTAATAATCTAGAGTAATAGAGTATTGGAGAACAGTGCTGTAGTGTAATAATCTAGAGTAACACAGTATTGGAGAACTGTGCTGTAGTGTAATAATCTAGAGTAACACAGTATTGGAGAACAGTGCTGTAGTGTAATAATCTAGAGTAACACAGTATTGGAGAACAGTGCTGTAGTGTAATAATCTAGAGTAGCACAGTATCGGAGAACAGTTCAAAAGTGTAATAATCTAGAGTAACACAGTATTAGAAAGCAGTGCTGTAGTGTAATAATCTATCAGTAGCACAGTGTTGGAGAACAGTGCTGTAGTGTAATAATCTAGAGTAATACAGTATTGGAGAACAGTGCTGTAGTGTAATAATCTAGAGTAACACAGTATTGGAGAACAGTGCTGTAGTGTAATAATCTATCAGTAACACAGTATTGGAGAACAGTGCTGTAGTGTAATAATCTAGAGTAACACAGTATTGGAGAACAGTGCTGTAGTGTAATAATCTAGAGTAACACAGTATTGGAGAACAGTGCTGTAGTGTAATAATCTATCAGTAACACAGTATTGGAGAACAGTGCTGTAGTGTAATAATCTAGAGTAACACAGTATTGGAGAACAGTGCTGTAGTGTAATAATCTATCAGTAACACAGTATTGGAGAACAGTGCTGTAGTGTAATAATCTAGAGTAACACAGTATTGGAGAACAGTGCTGTAGTGTAATAATCTAGAGTAACACAGTGTTGGAGAACAGTGCTGTAGTGTAATAATCTAGAGTAACACAGTGTTGGAGAACAGTGCTGTAGTGTAATAATCTAGAGTAACACAGTATTGGAGAACAGTGCTGTAGTGTAATAATCTAGAGTAACACAGTATTGGAGAACAGTGCTGTAGAGTAATAATCTAGAGTAACACAGTATTGGAGAACAGTGCTGTAGTGTAATAATCTAGAGTAACACAGTATTGGAGAACAGTGCTGTAGTGTAATAATCTAGAGTAACACAGTATCGGAGAACAGTTCAAAAGTGTAATAATCTAGAGTAACACAGTATTAGAAAGCAGTGCTGTAGTGTAATAATCTAGAGTATCACAGTATTGGAGAACAGTGCTGCAGTGTAATAATCTAGAGTAACACATTATTGGTATTAATATTGAACCAGTGGCTAGCACTGGAACCTTTTACCAATGGCATTCATATGGTAGGTTCCATATGCACATACAGGACTCTGGCCTCTGGCCTCTCCTCTTTCTCCCTTCCTTCTCCTGCACAAAAGTGTTAGGGAGATCAGTGAGATCAGCCTAGAGATGAGTGCAGCGGGCAAACCTTGGGCCTTGAAGGCCTCCTTGTGTGAAGGTTTTTGTTCCAGCCAAGCTCTAACTTACATGTTAGTGCTGTGCTAAATCAAAACCCTGCACACTGCAACCCTCCAGGATTGAGATTGCTCGCCCTTGCTACAGAGCAATGCATTATACATCCAGAGCCTGTCAGACTGTCATATGATATTCAGGAACACCGTGGTATGTCTGGTCAGCAGTAATGGTATGGTCTCGGTCAATAGAAATGGTATTGTCCTGGTCAGAAATAATGGCATGGTCCAGGTCAATAGAAATTGTATGGTCCTAGTCAGTAGTAATTTTATGGTCCTGGTCAGTAGTAATGGAATGGCCCTGGTCAGTAGTAATGGTATGGTTCTGGTCAGTAGTAACAGTATAGTCTCTGTCAGTATGGTCTCTGTCGCCCTAGGAGGGGTGCGTCACTTGAGTGGGTTGAGTCACTGATGTGATCTTCCTGTCTGGGTTGGCGCCCCCCCCCCCTTGGGTTGTGCCGTGGCGGAGATCTTTGTGGGCTATACTCGGCCTTGTCTCAGGATGGTAAATTGGTGGTTGAAGATATCCCTCTAGTGGTGTGGGGGCTGTGCTTTGGCAAAGTGGGTGGGGTTATATCCTTCCTGTTTGGCCCTGTCCGGGGGTGTCCTCGGATGGGGCCACAGTGTCTCCTGACCTCTCCTGTCTCAGCCTCCAGTATTTATGCTGCAGTAGTTTATGTGTCTGGGGGCTAGGGTCAGTTTGCTATATCTGGAGTACTTCTCCTGTCCTATCCGGTGTCCTGTGTGAATTTAAGTATGCTCTCTCTAATTCTCTCTTTCACTCTTTCTTTCTCTCTCTTGGAGGACCTGAGCCCTAGGACCATGCCTCAGGACTACCTGACATGATGACTCTTTGCTGTCCCCAGTCCACCTGGCCGTGCTGCTGCTCCAGTTTCAACTGTTCTGCCTGTGATTATTATTATTTGACCATGCTGGTCATTTATGAACATTTGAACATCTTGGCCATGTTCTGTTATAATCTCCACCCGGCACAGCCAGAAGAAGACTGGCCACCCCACATAGCCTGGTTCCTCTCTAGGTTTCTTCATAGATTTTGGCCTTTCTAGGGAGTTTTTCCTAGCCACCGTGCTTCTACACCTGCATTGCTTACTTTTTGGGGTTTTAGGCTGGGTTTCTGTACAGCACTTTGAGATATCAGCTGATGTAAGAAGGGCTATATAAATACATTTGATTTTATTTTATTTTGATTATCAATGGTATGGTCCTGGTCATTAGAAATGGTATGGTTCCAGTCAGTAGTAATGGTATGGTCCTGGTCACTATTAATGGTATATGGTCCTGGTCAGTAGTAGTGGCATGGTCCTGGTTAATAGTAATGGTGTGGTCTGGGTCAGCAGTATTGGTGTGGTCCGGGTCAGCAGTAATGGTATGGTCCTGGTTAATAGTAATGGTATGGTCCTGGTCACTAGTAATGGTATATGGTCCTGGTCAGTAGTAATGGCATGGTCCTGGTCAGTAGTAATGGTATATGGTCCTGGTCAGTAGTAATGGTATATGGTCCTGGTCAGTAGTAATGGCATGGTCCTGGTCACTAGTAATGGTATATGGTCCTGGTCACTAGTAATGGTATATGGTCCTGGCCAGTAGTAATGGTATGGTCCTGGCCAGTAGTAATGGCATGGTCCTGGTCAGTAGTAATGGTATGGCCCTGGCCAGTAGTAATGGTATGGTCCTGGTCAGTAGTAATGGTATGGTCCTGGCCAGTAGTAATGGTATGGTCCTGGCCAGTAGTAATGGTATGGTCCTGGTCAGTAGTAATGGCATGGTCCTGGCCAGTAGTAATGGCATGGTCCTGGCCAGTAGTAATGGCATGGTCCTGGCCAGTAGTAATGGTATGGTCCTGGTCAGTAGTAATGGTATATGGTCCTGGTCAGTAGTAATGGCATGGTCCTGGTTAATAGTAATGGTGTGGTCTGGGTCAGCAGTATTGGTGTGGTCCGGGTCAGCAGTAATGGTATGGTCCTGGTCGGTAGTAATGGTATGGTCTTAGTCAGTACTAATGGAATGGTTTTGGTCAATAGTAATGATATTGTCCTGTTCAGTAGTAATGGTATGGTCCTGGCCAGTAGTAATGGTATGGTCCTGGCCAGTAGTAATGGTATGGTCCTGGCCAGTATTAATGGCATGGTCCAGGTCAATAGAAATGATATGGTCAGGGTCCTCAGTAATAATGGTATGGTCCTGGTCAGTTGTAATGGTATGGTCCTGGCCAGTAGCAATGGTATGTTCCTGTTTAGTAGGAATAGTATGGTCCTGGCCAGTAGTAATGGTATGTTCCTGGTCAGTAGTAATGGTATGGTCCTGGTCAGTTGTAATAGTATGGTCCTGGCCAGTAGTAATGGTATGTTCCTGTTTAGTAGGAATAGTATGGTCCTGGCCAGTTGTAATGGTATGGTCCTGGCCACTAGTAATGGTATGGTCCTGGCCAGTAGTAATGGTATGGTCCTGGTCAGTAGCAATGGTATGTTCCTGTTTAGTAGGAATAGTATGGTCCTGGCCAGTTGTAATGGTATGTTCCTGTTTAGTAGGAATAGTATGGTCCTGGTCAGTTGTAATGGTATGGTCCTGGCCAGTAGCAATGGTATGTTCCTGTTTAGTAGGAATAGTGTGGTCCTGGCCAGTTGTAATGGTATGTTCCTGTTTAGTAGGAATAGTATGGTCCTGGTCAGTTGTAATAGTATGGTCCTGGCCAGTAGTAATGGTATGTTCCTGTTTAGTAGGAATAGTATGGTCCTGGCCAGTTGTAATGGTATGGTCCTGGCCACTAGTAATGGTATGGTCCTGGCCAGTAGTAATGGTATGATCCTGGTCAGTAGTAATGGTATGGTTCTGGTCAGTATTAATGGCATGGTCCAGGTCAATAGAAATGATATGGTCAGGGTCCTCAGTAATATTGGTATGGTCCTGGTCAGTTGTAATGGTATGGTCCTGGCCAGTAGCAATGGTATGTTCCTGTTTAGTAGGAATAGTATGGTCCTGGCCAGTAGTAATGGTATGTTCCTGGTCAGTAGTAATGGTATGGTCCTGGTCAGAAGTAATATTATGGTTCTGGTCATTATTAACGGTATGGTGCTGGTCAGTAGTAATGGCATGGTCCTGGTCACTAGTAATGGTATATGGTCCTGGTCAGTAGTAGTGGCATGGTCCTGGTTAATAGTAATGGTGTGGTCTGGGTCAGCAGTATTGGTGTGGTCCGGGTCAGCAGTAATGGTATGGTCCTGGTCAGTAGTAATGGTATGGTCTTAGTCAGTACTAATGGAATGGTTTTGGTCAATAGTACTGATATTGTCCTGTTCAGTAGTAATGGTATGGTCCTGGCCAGTAGTAATGGTATGGTCCTGTTGAGTAGTAATGGCATGGTCCTGGCCAGTAGTAATGGTATGGTCCTGGCAAGTAGTAATGGTATGGTCCTGGTCAGTAGTAATGGTATGGTTCTGGTCAGTATTAATGGCATGGTCCAGGTCATTAGAAATGGTATGGTCAGGGTCCTCAGTAATAATAGTATGGTCCTGGTCAGTTGTAATGGTATGGTCCTGGCCAGTAGTAATGGTATGTTCCTGTTTAGTAGGAATAGTATGGTCCTGGCCAGTTGTAATGGTATGGTCCTGGTCAGTAGTAATGGTATGTTCCTGTTTAGTAGGAATAGTATGGTCCTGGTCAGTTGTATTGGTATGGTCCTGTTTAGTAGGAATAGTATGGTCCTGGTCAGTTGTAATGGTATGGTCCTGTTTAGTAGGAATAGTATGGTCGTGGTCAGTTGTAATGGTATGGTCCTGTTTAGTAGGAATAGTATGGTCCTGGTCAGTTGTAATAGTATGGTCCTGGCCAGTAGTAATGGTATGTTCCTGTTTAGTAGGAATGGTATGGTCCTGGCCAGTAGTAATGGTATGTTCCTGATTAGTAGGAATAGTATGGTCCTGGTCAGTTGTAATGGTATGGTCCTGGCCAGTAGTAATGATATGTTCCTGTTTAGTAGGAGTAGTATGGTCCTGGCCAGTTGTAATGGTATGTTCCTGTTTAGTAATAATAGTATGGTCCTGTCCAGTAGTAATGGTATGTTCTTGTTTAGTAGGAATAGTATGGTCCTGGTCAGTTGTAATGGTATGTTCCTGTTTAGTAGGAATAGTATGGTCCTGGTCAGTTGTAATAGTATGGTCCTGGCCAGTAGTAATGGTATGTTCCTGTTTAGTAGGAATAGTATGGTCCTGGCCAGTAGTAATGGTATGTTCCTGTTTAGTAGGAATGGTATGGTCCTGGCCAGTAGTAATGGTATGTTCCTGTTTAGTAGGAATAGTATGGTCCTGGTCAGTTGTAATGGTATGGTCCTGGTCAGTAGTAATGGTATGTTCCTGTTTAGTAGGAATAGTATGGTCCTGGCCAGTAGTAATGGTATGTTCCTGTTTAGTAGGAATAGTATGGTCCTGGTCAGTTGTAATGGTATGTTCCTGTTTAGTAGGAATAGTATGGTCCTGGTCAGTTGTAATGGTATGTTCCTGTTTAGTAGGAATAGTATGGTCCTGGTCAGTTGTAATGGTATGGTCCTGGCCAGTAGTAATGGTATGTTCCTGTTTAGTAGGAATAGTATGGTCCTGGCCAGTAGTAATGGTATGTTCCTGTTTAGTAGGAATAGTATGGTCCTGGTCAGTTGTAATGGTATGTTCCTGTTTAGTAGGAATAGTATGGTCCTGGCCAGTAGTAATGGTATGTTCCTGTTTAGTAGGAATAGTATGGTCCTGGTCAGTTGTATGGTCCTGGTCAGTTGTATGTTCCTGTTTAGTATGTATGGTCCTGGCCAGTAGTAATGGTATGTTCCTGTTTAGTAGGAATAGTATGGTCCTGGCCAGTTGTATTGGTATGTTCCTGTTTAGTAGGAATAGTATGGTCCTGGCCAGTAGTAATGGTATGTTCCTGTTTAGTAGGAATAGTATGGTCCTGGCCAGTAGTAATGGTATGTTCCTGTTTAGTAGGAATAGTATGGTCCTGGCCAGTAGTAATGGTATGTTCCTGTTTAGTAGGAATAGTATGGTCCTGGCCAGTAGTAATGGTATGTTCCTGTTTAGTAGGAATAGTATGGTCCTGGCCAGTAGTAATGGTATGTTCCTGTTTAGTAGGAATAGTATGGTCCTGCTCAGTTGTAATGGTATGTTCCTGTTTAGTAGGAATAGTATGGTCCTGGCCAGTAGTAATGGTATGTTCCTGTTTAGTAGGAATAGTATGGTCCTGGCCAGTAGTAATGGTATGTTCCTGTTTAGTAGGAATAGTATGGTCCTGGTCAGTTGTAATGGTATGTTCCTGTTTAGTAGGAATAGTATGGTCCTGGTCAGTTGTAATGGTATGGTCCTGGCCAGTAGTAATGGTATGTTCCTGTTTAGTAGGAATAGTATGGTCCTGGTCAGTTGTAATGGTATGTTCCTGTTTAGTAGGAATAGTATGGTCCTGGTCAGTTGTAATGGTATGTTCCTGTTTAGTAGGAATAGTATGGTCCTGGTCAGTTGTAATGGTATGTTCCTGTTTAGTAGGAATAGTATGGTCCTGGTCAGTTGTAATGGTATGGTCCTGGTCAGTTGTAATGGTATGTTCCTGTTTAGTAGGAATAGTATGGTCCTGGTCTGTTGTAATGGTATGGTCCTGGTCAGTTGTAATGGTATGTTCCTGTTTAGTAGGACTAGTATGGTCCTGGTCAGTTGTAATGGTATGTTCCTGTTTAGTAGGAATAGTATGGTCCTGGTCAGTTGTAATGGTATGGTCCTGGCCAGTAGTAATGGTATGTTCCTGTTTAGTAGGAATAGTATGGTCCTGGTCAGTAGTAATGTTATGGTTCTGGTCATTATTAACAGTATGGTCCTGTTTAGCAGTAATGGAGATAGAGATAGGAGATACCATTTAATTATGTATTGTCAGAGAGGTTCTATTAACCTAAAGAAGGCTTATTGGAACAGAAAGGTGTGGGAAGGAGGAGAAAAAAACTGAATTCTGCCTTATAAACCCTATTAGCCCCTGGAAACATCCCAACTCCACAGGTCACAAATCTAGCACATATATCAGCTACCACAGAGACCAGGACAGAAAGACCTGAGTGGATTTCACTGTGAATGATGTCAACGTCATTAAAAAATAAAATTCTTTATCTTAATAGATCGACATTTGGCCCAAAATGAAGTTAATCAAGTTTTAAACTTGTTTTTAACTTGATTCACTTTATGCCCTTGTTTCCATTTCTCCATGACTACTGATCTGACAGGATTTGATGGATGGTCCTGAAGGAAAGGAGACTAGTGAAGGATGCCAGAAGGATGCCAGGAACACCATGTATAAATCTTGTAATATACAATGTAGGTACAGTGCTTTCAGGAAGTATTCACACCCTTTCACTTTTTCCACATTTTGTTGTGCTACAGCCTGAACTTATAATCGATTAAATTTTGATTTTGTGTCACTGGCCTACACACAATACCCCATAATGTCAAAGTGGAATTGTGTTTTAAATAAAATATTAAAAGCTGAAATAATAAAATATGAAAAGCTGAAATATCTTGAGTCAATAAGTATTCAATGCCTTTGTTAAGGCAAGCCTAAATAAGTTCAGGAATGAAACATTTGCTTAGCATAGTCACGTAATAAGTTGCATGGACTCACTCTGTGTGCAATAATAGTGTTTAACATGATTTTTGAAGGACTACCTCATCTCTGTAACCCACACATACAATTAACTGTAAGGTCCCTGAGACCAGCAGTGAATTTCAAACACAGATTCAACCACAAAAGACCATGGAGGTTTTCCAATGCCTCGCAAAGGTCTGGGTAAAAAAAACAGACATTGAATATACTTTGAGCATGGTGAAGTTATTAATTACAATTTGGATGGTGTATTAATACACCCTTGTCACTACAAGGATAAATGCATCCTTCCTAACTCATTTGTCTGAGAGGAAGGAAACTGCTCAGGGATTTCGCCATGAGGCCAATGGTGACTTTAAAACAGTTAGAGTTGAATGTCTTTGATAGGAGAAAAATGAAAACAACCTTATAGTTACTCAGAGTGGTCTCATAGACTAGATGTAACATAGTAAATCTATTCAACCTTTATTTAACCAGGAAGGGCTTTGAGATTAAAATCTATTTTTCAAGAGCGCCCTGGCCAAGAAAGGCAGCACCAAGTCATTACAAAAAAATTAGTAATCTAGTAAAAAACCATTGAATTCACAAGAGTACAAAACAGCAAATTAAAAACATTGACAGGTCAGGGAATCAGCCTCAAAATTCTTCATCAGTGATTTATGAAACACCAATCGGGACAAGTTCTTCCAGTTTAAAAGTATTTTGTAAGGTGTTCCAAGACGATGGCGCAGAGTACATAAAAGCCCTTTTACCAAATTCCGTTCGGACATTTAGAACAGTTAGCAGGATAAAGTCCAGCGAACGAAGAGAGTACCCACCACATTTCTGAACAATAAAAATGGACAAATAAAAAGGTAGTAAACCCAAAATGGCTGTGTAAATAAAAGTATACCAGTGACTGAGCCTATGAGTGACTAGAGAAGGCCAGCCAACCCTGGTATACAAAGTGCAGTGGTGCGTAAGGGTTTTGCAGTTTAAAATAAATCTCAAAGTGCCATGGTAAAGAGTGTCAATTGATCTCAAACACTGAGCGGAAGCATTCATATATAAAATATCCCCATAGTCTAGTAAAGAAATAAATGTAGCTGATACTAGCCTCCTTCTGGCTTCAAAAGAAAAGCAGGCCTTATTCCTAAAATAAAATCCCAATTTCAGCTTCAATTTTTTTGTAAATTGTTGAATATGCAATTTAAAAGAGAGGCCGTCATCAATTAAAATTCCATATATTTATGAGGTTACAACCTCAATCTCCTTGCCCTGACAGGTAGTAATAGGTGAAAGGTTCAGAGGTCTATTTCTTCCATAAGAAAACACCATTAGTTTAGTTTTGTCAGTATTGAGGATAAGCTTCAATTGACACAAGGTATGTTGAACAGTATAAAAAGCAGTTTGCGTGTTCTGGAAAGCTTTTGTAAGAGACGAGGCACAACAGTAAATAACAGTATCATCAGCATAAAAATGAAGTTGTGCGTTTTGGAAATTTTTGTCTAAATCATTTATTTAAATAGTGAATAAGAGAGGACCAAGTACAGAGCCTTGGGGCACACCATTCAAAACAGACAATTTAACTGACATAAACCCATCAAATTGAGTGCACTGAGTTCTATCAGACAGATAGTTAGCAAACCATGCAACTGCATGCTCCGAAAGACCTACACTCGACAATCTCTGCCTTGGTATCAACTGTATCAAAAGCCTTAGAGAGATCAATAAAAAGTGAGACACAGTGCTGTTTTTTGTTAATGGCTTCAGTGATATCATTTAAAACCTTCATGGCTGCTGTAATTGTGCTATGCTTCTTCCTGAAGCCCGATTGGTACATTGATAAAATAGAGTTAATAAATAACACCTCTTAGCTGTTCACTTACAAGCTGTTAGCTGTTCACTTACAAGGGTTTCAAGTATTTTCACCAGGGGTGACAGCTTTGAGATTGGCCTATAATTATTTAAAAGAGTTGGATCTCCCCCTTTTAAAAGTGGTAGGACAAATGCTGATTTCCAGATCTTTGGAATTTCAAAGTGGTTCAGCTATGAAATCAGCTGCCAGATTTAAAAAGCAGAGATCCAAAAGATCAGGACCTGCAGGCTTCCGCTGATCTAAGGATTTCAGGGCTTTATGTACCACATGCACTGATAATGGCAAAAAGCTAAAAGTTTGACCAGCTCTCACTGGTTCATCCACACAGGGTTGTACAGAGACAGAGGACACTGAATCAAACAGCCTACCAGATGATACAAAGTGCTCATTGAAACAATTCAGCATTTCATTTTTGTCATATACAGCAACATAGTCCTTCAAAACACATGACGGTAATTCATTAACATTACTGTTACCAGACATAGACTTGGTTACATAAGACAGAAGGTTACTGAAGGCAAAACCAAAAGGAGGGTGATTGGTCAGGGTGGATAGGTAGGCATACAACGCGAACGTCTAGCAGCCCAAACGTTTTGTGTTGAATCTCATCACAGACAACTTTAGCATTTTAGCAACTTTTCAACTACTAAATACTTTTTAGCTACTTTGCAACAACTTAGCATGTTAGCTAACTCTTCTCCTAACCCGAACCCTAACTCTTTAACCTAACTCCTAAACTGAACCCTAACCCTAACCAAACCCCTAGCCTAACTAATGTTAGCCAGCTACCTAATGTTAGCATTAGCCCCCTAGCTAACGTTAACCACAACTAATTAGAATTTGTAACATATTGTACGTTTTGGAAATTCGTAACACATTATACATATTTTCATTCATAACATATCAAACGAAATGGATGATGGACATCCACAAATGTATACATACCATATGATATTAAATGGAGCGTTGTGGATTTACCTACAGAATAATATGAAATGGTTGTCTAAATGACAGAGTGAAAAAAAGGAAGCCTGTACAGAATAAAAAATATTCCAAAGATGCATCCTGTTTGCAATAAGGCATTTAAAAAAAACATTTTTAAAAATGTGGCAAAGAAATTAACTCTATTCCGTTCATTTTTATCTTAAACTCCCTAGCCTTTGCCGATGACAAGCATACCCATACCATGATGCAGCCACCACTATGCTTAAAAATATGAAGAGTGGTACTCTGATATATTGTGTTCGATTTTCCCCAAACATAACAGTTTTTTTAGTCAGGACATAAAGTTAAGCACAGGCAAAATCCTAGAGGAAAACCTGGTTCAGTCTGCTTTCCAGTTTTGACTTAAATCGTCTATAGCAAGACTTGAAAATGTGTATCTAGTAATGATCAACAACCAACTTGACAAAGCTTAAATAATTGTAAAAAGAATAATGTGCAAATGATGTAGAATCCAGGTGTGCAAAGAAAGCTCTTAGAGACCCAGAAAGACTCACAGCTGTAATCACTGCTAAAGGTGATTCCATGTATTGACTCAGGTGTGTGAATACTTATGTAAATTAGATATTTATGTTTTTGTCAAAGGAATTCAACCATTCCTATGTGTTCATTAACCAATTCAATTTAAATCACTCTGTCTGTTTCTAAGAATTTGTAAGATCCTTATTTGCTTAAAATGGACAGAGACCAGTCTGCCAAAATTAGCCAATAGCATTTATTCTCGAGAGCGCTGATCATAGCAACATGTACATCAGTTTATATATTACGTATGACGTCATAGGTTTTAAAATGTCCTTCCTCCTCTCCGACCAGGACAAAGCAGCTTCAAAAGTTCATTGCAACTCACAAGCGCACATACCTGACACACTATATCTGGATTTACTCCTGAAGTCTCACCATAGTTTATTACCACTTAGCAGACAGTTCCAGATAAGGAAATCCTGGAGGGGCTCTCGCTGTCTTATTTTATCGCCACAGAGTTATAGCTGAGTCAGTTCAAACATAGGTTAATGACCCTCTTTGCTTACTTTAGACACACACACATACATTCCTTCTTCCACAATGGTTATCATTTCCAAATACCCCTTGTCCATGCTACATAAGCTCTTTCTTAGGAACTAACATTATTAATCAGATATAGTAAAACAGATATTGTAATTAGTTATATTTTAAATGTACACATTGTATAGTCATTATTCATAAAATTCCTAACAGTTTTTCATTTTCAATACATTTGCAAACATTTCTCAAAACATGTTTTCACTTTTTCATTATGGGGTATTGTGTGTATGAGAAAATAATATTTTTAATACATTGTTTTATTCAGGCTGTAACACAACAAAATGTGAAATAACTCAAGGTGTATGAACACTTTCTGAAGGCACTGTACACACACAGGGAGGTTTAACTGAAATAAGTTAACATGATTAGCATTTATCATAAGCTTCAATTGCATCAGTGGTGCAATCAGCAACAATAAAGAATTGGTCAGAATTCTGTTCTATGCATTTAACAAAATAGGGCGCTGTTACGGAGTCTAGTTGATAGGTAATCGACTAGCCGGACTGTTCCCCAGACTCCAGTTGTAGCCATTCGTACAATGCACAAACAAGGCTATTGAACCTGACATTGGTGTCTGTCATTATTCCTTTATCTAACATATCATACTGAAACATGATATCAGAAGTGGCTCGGAAAACACACGTTTGTTATTTTTGTAGCTAAGTACAGTATAGGCGCAGTTACGTTCCATATGCGAACACACGCCGTTTCCTACTCACAACACTGATCAACTCGTTGTTAGCTGCCTAGCTAGCATCACGACCTACGTCGATGACTGACGGCAAAGAAATCTCATATTCCATTGCTATGGCAGCGAACATTCCGCCACCAAATCCCATGGTTCTCACAGGTTCTCACAGGTTCTCACAGGTTCTCACAGGTTCTCACAGGGGACTGGAATACTAATTGGGACAACTTCAGGGATGAATTCGAGGACTATGCGCTGGCGACCGGTCTACATGAGAAACACAACGAGGTACAAGCGGCAACTCTGAGGAGTTTAATGGGCAGCGAATGCAGGCATATCTACCGGCACAATCTCAACCTCACAGCACGACAACAGTGTGATGCAAAGGCTATATTGGATGCATTGGAGAATTACTTCAAACCCGCCAGAAACGTAATTTATGAGCGGTTTGTTTTCGGAAGCTGTAAACAGGAAGAGGGTGAGTCAGTACACAACTGTGTAACCCGTTTGAGAGAGGAATCCGCCACTTGTGAATACGGGGGATTGAAAGATGAATTGATTCGTGACAAAATAGTGCTGGGAATTGCAAATGAGGATACGCACCTGCGTCTACTGAGAGAGAGAGACTTAACATTAGTAACTACCATTGAAATGTGCCGCACTGCTGAAGCCACTGACATGAGAATGAGAGCAATGGAAATCGAAACCCCACGCTCCGACGTTGATACCGTTCACGCTGTTGCTTGGCAGACATTCAGACTAAACCAATCGAGGCAGAGCAATTCACCACGAACAGTGAACACAGAGAGCCCCGTAGCATGTAAATACTGTGGGAATACACACACACGTGGCAAAGAGCACTGCCCTGCCTACGGAAAACCATGCAGAGCTTGTGGAACTAATAATCATTTTGCAAAAGTGTGTCTCAAAAGCAAAAGAAGGGTGAGTGAGGGCAAGATTCACTGTGTTGATGATGTAATTCAATGTTCAGAGCTGAAAAGTGAAAGTGACATTTACATGCATGAATCCATTGGGGCTGTACACTCAAGAGGGAAGAAATGGTTTGTGACACTACGATTACACAACAAGCAACAACAATGTCAACTGGATTCTGGTGCTACATGCAACGTAATGAGCTACAAAGACAAAATCAATCTGGCACCTGACACACATCTATTGCCCAGCGATACTAGACTAAAGCTCTACTCAGGAGAGCTAATGAGCTCTGTGGGCACCTTTGAGACCGAATGTGTTATTCGGGGACGCAAACACAAGCTGGAGTTTGAGATTGTAAAAACCAGTCAACATCCTCTCCTCTCAGGCTCTACATGCGAACGCCTGGGACTGATGCAGTTCACTGTACCAAATGACCTGCATATTGTGGATCATGTCCAGCATGGACCCCTGTCCAAAGAACAACTACTTAGCAGATATGACGATGTATTCAACAGGCCCGTTGAATCTGTGCCTGGGGAGGTACACTTTGAAGTGGATGAGAGCATCACTCCAGTCCAGTGTGCTCCTCGCAATGTGCCCATTGCAATGAAAGTGGCTGTGAAGGCCCAGCTGGACAAGTATGAGGCCGATGGCCACATGACATCTGTGACTGAACCAACTGACTGGATCAGCAATATGGTCATAGTGAAAAAACCAGAGAAGCTGAGGGTCTGCATCAACCCAAAGCATCTGAACCAAGCACTGAAACGATCCCACTACATCATGCCGACACTAGAGAATGTCCTCTATAAGCTTCCCAAGGCCAGGATTTTCACCTTGGTGGATGCCCGAGATGCATTCCTTCAATGCAAGCTGGATGAAGAAAGCAGCCTCATGACTACCTTCTGGACCCCCTGGGGTCGGAAACGCTGGCTCAAGCTCCCGTTTGGTGTCTCGGTGGCGCCTGAGATATACCAACGTAAGCAGCACGAGTTACTGGCTGGGCTCAAGGGCATTGAACCCATCGCAGATGATGTCCTGATCGTAGGCTGTGGTGACACAGACGAAGAAGCAGTACGCGACCACGATGTGAAGCTCCTGGCACTGATGGAGCGCTGCAGATCAGTTAAGCTTCGCCTTGGCCTGAAGAAGCTGCAGTTCAAGGTGAAAGACGTCCACTTCCATGGCCACATTCTCTCGGCAAAAGGCCTGAAGCCGGACCCAGACCAGGTCAGAGCGATCCTCGACATGCCAAACCCGTCTGATGCAAAAGGAGTACAGCGTCTCATCGGCTATGCAAACTATCTTGCAAAGTTCATGCCACACCTATCAGCAGTCTGTGAGCCTCTGCGCTGGTTGCTGGACAAAGACACACCATGGCACTGGCTACCCAAGCACGAGGCCGCAGTGCAGGAGATGAAATCTCTGGCTTCATCCATGCCAGTGTTGCGCTACTACGATGTCATGAAGCCTGTCACAATCCAGAGCGACTCCAGCCAAAGGGGACTTGGATGCTGCCTTATGCAGGAAGGCCAGCCCGTTGCGTTTGCCTCGAGAGCGCTCACCCCCACCGAACAAAACTATGCACAAATTGAGAAAGAGTGCCTCAGCATCGTCTTCTCCTGCCAGCGATTCCATCACTACTTATATGGGCGAGACCTGGTCATCGCTGAAACTGACCACAAACCACTCATTGCCATATTCAGTAAACCTCTCCTCAACGCGCCCAAGAGGCTTCAAAGCATGCTCCTGACTCTGCAAAACTACAGCCTGAAGGTCATTTACAAGCCAGGACTAGAGATGTACATCAGCGACACACTGAGCAGGGCAACAACACAATGTACAGGCAGAGGCACTGTCTATCAGCGGCAGGCCATCTGTTCGCTACAGCAGGAACAACAAGATGTTCAACAGATCAATCAGGCAGACTACTTAAACGTCACAGATCACCACCTAGCCCAGATAAGGCAACACACTGACAAGGACGAACGCCTACAGTCACTGAAGTCCATGGCTCTCGCAGGTGGGCCATACCTGAAAGAGGCGACACCTTTCACAGTGAGAGAATACTGGACCTTTCGAGATGAGATCAGCGTGCAAAATGGCGTCTTGTTCAGAGGTCAGAAGGTCATTATTCCCAAATCACTACGTCCAGAGATGCTTACCCGCATACACTCCAGTCACGTTGGAGGTGATGCATGCTACCGCCAGGCTCGTGAAACATTATACTGGCCAAACATGCAAGCAGAAATTAAAGACTTTGTCAGCAACTGTACCACATGCAACGAGTACGCTCATGAACAGCAAAAGGAAACAATGATGTCACACGAACTGCCCACAAGGGCCTGGCAAATCGTCAGCATGGACTTAGTCCTTTTGTCTGTGGCTGAATATCTTCTCATCGTTGATCACTACTCTGACTTTTGGGAAATTGAACTGCTCCCTGACTTGTCTGCAGAGATGGTCATAAAGCGCTGCAAGGCGCAGTTTGCAAGGCAAGGTCAGCCTGACAAGGTAATCACGGACAATGGCCCACAATTCACTGCACAGTTCAAGCGTTTCGCCTCAGAATGGGAGTTTGACCACGTGACCTCCTCTCCAAGACACCCAAAAGCAAATGGCAAGGCAGAATCAGCTGTCAAGATGGCAAAAAACCTGTTAAGCAGGGCCTTGCGCGACAGCAACGACCCATGGAAAGCGATCTTACAGTGGAGGAACACACCCACTGAAAACATGGACAGCAGCCCAGCACAACGCCTTCTGTCCAGATGTCTGAAGACTACCATCCCCGTAGCTAACAAGCTACTTGAGCCCTGCGTCATGGTTGGCGTCACGGACAAACTGCGTCACAGAAAGCAGCTCGCTAAGTACTTCTACGACCGGACTGCTCGGGACCTACCAGAGCTGGAGGTGGGTGAAACGATAAGGATGAAACCGCTGCCGGGAGACCACACAGGACTTTGGAGGCTGGGCACATGCCTGCAGAGAGTTGCACCACGTTCTTACCTGGTGGATGTTGGTGGCTCCCTCTATCGTCGCAATCGGGTGGATCTGCGTGTAGCAGAGCAGACAAACCAGAACACGCCATACACTCACCTAGATGAGCTGGATCACAGTCCAGGCCTAAGGGTAAGGGGTGCAGAATTGAGACATGGGCCAACTGAAGGTGAGGCTTCTACCCCTCAAAGCTCTCCAGCTCGTGCCCCTAATCCTACCCCTGTCAGAGCCAATACTTACTCACGGGTGGGTCGGCTGTGCAAGCCACCGGACAGGCTTACTCTGTAAGCAAGGGACTGTTAACTTGCCCTCGGTTAATTAAAATCTATATTTGTTCTTAAATAATTAAATTGAAATTAAAAAAGGAAGATGACAACTGAAGTAAAAAAGAGAATGTAATGCTTTTTCTATTGTTATGACCTGACTGTTAAGAATTTAATGATATGCCTTTATGTTTGCACTTTCTATTGAAAACGATGATGTTACGGAGTCTAGTTGATAGGTTATCGACTAGCCGGACTGTTCCCCGGACTCCAGTTGATGCAATTCGTACAATGCACAAACAAGGCTATTGAACCTGACATTGGTGTCTGTCGTTATTCCTTTATCTAACATATCATACTGAAACAGGCACCTTGTTTTGAAGGCATAGTTAGCAGAAATCACAATGTAAAAACCATGTCAAAAGGACAAATTAGAGGCTATTGTTCTCAAATTTGAACACAAAATCCAATTTTCAAAAGTGCAAACGACAGTGTCTTTAATAGTAAGAAAGTTTAATAATCTCACTCAATAGTAAGTACAGCTTCCACAAGAGAAGAAAAACATATAGTAATAAAGAACAATTTTACAATAAACATTGTGACAGCGCTTTTTACAACATAATTGTTTGTACTTTGGTAGTGCAAATGTATTGTTATAGCAGGATGTCAAAGTGTCACCTTTTTAGAATGTCCATTAACATTTTCCGCCCTATAGTTGTGGAAATGACCAAAATCGAAGGAATACTTGATGGGAAATGATTTATGAGATCACTGATAATTTTCAGACCCTGTAAGGGAATGGAAATAAAATATATTCAAGAGAAATTAATAAATAAATATAACCAATGTTCTCATTGGAAAGTACCGTTCTGGTACTTATCATTCAACAGTCATTTTCAATCCCTTTCAGTGTCAGAGTTGTCCAAATTGAACACAGTGAAGCTACACCACCTTTGCTCTCCTCCTCCTCCTCCTCCTTTCCTTTATTCAAGAGGATCAGCCTCAGGAAGTGACCTCAGAATCTGGTTCAGAGTCAGAGTTGTCCAAGTTGGACACAGTGGAACTATACCACTCTTCTGTGCCCTCATCTTCATCCCCTCCTTCTCTTCCTCCTCCCCCTGCTCCTCTCTCGGACAGCATCGCCATAGCTGCCTGGTGGTAAGGGTGTTTGCGTCTAGTGTGTCGACGCATGGTGTTGCGCTCGGCGAAGCGTGTGTGGCACAGCGGGCACTGGTAGGGCTTCTCTCCTGTGTGTACCCTCTGATGGCGCTGCAGCTCACCTGCCTCCCTGAAACGCTTGGAGCAGATGGGGCACACAAAGTTCCTCTCGCCCGTGTGTATGTGCTTGTGTCTCTGTTCAGGGTCAAAGGACAAGGGTCACGTTTGTTAGATAATACTATACATTCATGTTCATATATTATGATATGTTTATACCTACTTATTACATAGAAGTCATTACAAGATGAAATCTGAAATCGGACCTAGTTCCACTTCAAACACAATCAAAACAGATAACCTGCCGAAATGACTACCAACCCGTAGCACTCACATCTGTAGCTATGAAGTGCTTTGAAAGGCTGGTCATGGTTCACATCAACACCATTATCCCAGAAACCATAGACCCACTCCATTTTGCATACCACCCTAACAGATCCACACATGATGCAATCTCTATTGCACTCCACACTGCCCTTTCCCACCTGGACAAAAGGAACACCTATTTGAGAATGCTATTCATTGACTACAACTCAGCGTTCAACACCATAGTGCCCTCAAAGCTCATCACTATGCTAAGGACACTGTGACTAAACACCTCCCTCTGCAACTGGATCCTGGACTTCCTGACGGGCCGCCCCCAGGTGGTAAGAGTAGGTAACAACACAGCCGCCACAATGATCCTCAACACAGGTGCCCCTCAGGGGTGTGTGCTCAGTCCCCTCCTGTACTCCCTGTTCACTCATGACTGCAAGGCCAGGCACGACTCCAACACCATCATTAAGTTTGAGGATGACACAACAGTGGTAGGCCTGATCACCAACAACGGCGAGACAGCCTATAGGGAGGAGGTCAGAGACCTGGCCGTGTGGTGCCAGGACAACAACCTCTCCCTCAACGTGATCAAGTCAAAGGAGATGATTGTGGACTACAGGAAAAGGAGGACCGAGCACGCCCCCATTCTCATCGACAGGCTGTAGTGGAGCAGGTTGAGAGCATCAAGTTCCTTGGTGTCCACATCACAAACAAACTAGCATGGTACAGGGGGCCTCCCGGGTGGCGCAGTGGTTAAGGGTGCTGTACATAGCAGTCATGTACTGCAGCGCCAGCTGAGCTACCAGAGACTCTGGGTTCGCTCCCAGGCTCTGTCGGCCGCGACCGGGAGGTCTCTGGGGCGACGCACAATTGGCCTAGCGTCGTCCGGGTTAGGGAGGGTTTGGCCGGTAGGGAAATCCTTGTCTCGTTGCGCACTAGCGACTCCTGTGGGGGGCCGGGCGCAGTGCGCGCTAACCAAGGTTGCCAGGTGCACAGTGTTTCCTCTGACACATTGGTGCGGCTGGCTTCCGGGTTGGATGCGCGCTGTGTTAAGAAGCAGTGCGGCTTGGTTGGGTTGTGTATCGGAGGATGCATGACTTTCAACCTTCGTCTCTCCCGCATCCGTAGCACGCGCTCCAGCAGGTGTATCTCACTGATCATCCCTAAAGCCAACACCTCATTTGGCCGCCTTTCGTTCCAGTACTCTGCTGCCTGTGACTGGAACGAATTGCAAAAATCGCTGAAGTTGGAGACTTCACCAACTTCAAACATCAGCTATCCGAGCAGCTAACCGATCGCTGCTGCTGTACATAGTCTATTGGTAAATAGCCCACCCATTTTCACCTACCTCATTCCCATACTGTTTTTATACTGTTTTTATTTATTTACTTTTCTGCTCTTTTGCACACCAATATCTCTACCTGTACATGACCATCTGATCATTTATCAGTGCTAATCTGCAAAATTGTAATTATTCGCCTACCTCCTGCCTTTTGCACACATTGTATATAGACTCCCCTTTTTTTCTACTGTGTTATTGACTTGTTAATTGTTTACTCCATGTGTAACTCTGTGTTGTCTGTTCACACTGCTATGCTTTATCTTGGCCAGGTCGCAGTTGCAAATGAGAACTTGTTCTCAACTAGCCTACCTGGTTAAATAAAGGTGAAATAAAAAAAATAAAAAAATAAAGTATGGGAGTTGTAGCAATGAGACAAGATAGTAGCTACTCAAACAATTGGATACCATGAAATTGGGGAGAAAAAGGGGTACAACTCAAAAACAAACAAACCAAAAAAACCTATCATGGTACAAACACCAAGACAGTCATGAAGAGGGCTTATTGTTGGAAACTGAAAAGATTTGGCACCATCACTGCCTATGGTATGGAAACTGCTCCGACCGCAAGGCACTACAGAGGGTAGTGCGTTCGGCTCAGTACATCACTGGGGCCAAACTTCCTGCCATCCAGGACCTCTATACGGGGCAGTGTCAGAGGAAGGCCCTAAAAATTGTCAAAGACTCCAGCCACCCTAGTCATAGACTACCACATGGCAAGCAGTACTGGAGCACCAAGTCTAGGTCCAAGAGGCTTCTAAACAGTTTTTACCCCCAAGCCATAAGACTCCTGAACATCTAATCAATTGGCTTCCCAGACTATTTGCATTGCTGCTACTCTCTGTTATTATCTATGCATTGTCACTTTACTTTCTTCCTACATTTTACCTCAGTTACCTCTGTACCGGTACCCCCTTATTTTACTGCTGCTCTTTAATTTAATTATTTGTTACTTTTATTTCTTATTTTATTTCTTGTTTATTTTTTGTATTATATTTTTAAACTGGATTGTTGGTTAGGGGCTTGTAAGTAAGCATTTCACTGTAAGGTCTGTTATACCTGTTGTATTCGGTGCATGTGACAAATAAAATTTGATTTGATTTGAAAACAATATGTCATCATGGGCCCACCAAATCACCACACCACAATTCAAACATTTATGAACAACTGAGCTCACCTGCAAATGGCTGGAGCGTTTGAAGGCCTTGCCACACTGCAGGCAGACATGGGGTTTGCTCTGAGAGTGGGTGATGGAGTGACGCTCCAGGTCAGACAGGTAGTAGAAGATCCTGGGGCAGAGAGGGCAGTAGAGGACCCTTCGTGGCCCAGAAGAGGGAGAGGAGGCTGGGGACAGGGGGTCCAGAGGGTCCAGGGGGTTCAGGTTCCTGGGTCCGCTGGAGGGGAAGATGGGGGCAAGGGGAGGGGAGGGAGGAGCGGTGGCAGAGGAGAAGTAGAGATGGTCGTCCCATGGGAGGGAGGTGTGCTTTGACTCTGGGGCTTTTGATTGGTCAGATGCCTCCAAACTGAAGTCAAAGGACAGAGAAGGGGATTGCGGTTGTGTAAGGGGAGGGACTTTAGTAGGAGATGACCCATTTTGGACAGACTCCATTTGGGTTTCTTCAGTAGATAGTGACTGATGATCGGTGTTGGGGTCATAACAGTTTGGTTCAGTGTGTTTGTGAGGAGGTGAGCTGAGTAGAACTGCTTTAGAACTGCCACCAGCACTGGGCTGCTTGGAGGGAGGGGAGGAGACCACAGAGGGGGAGGTCAGGGGGGCGGGAGGGTTAACGATGGGACTCTCTCTTGATTGGATGGTAGGGGAGTTGTTGGGTGTCGTTCTAATAACTGGGTGGGAGGGATTGGCCGGGAGGGATGACACTGATGTGGCGAGCTGACCAGAAGAGAGAGAGAGAGAAAGAGGGGATGAAGAGGAGGCAGTGATTTGGGAGAGCTGACCGGTGGAGGGGTCAATGAGAGCAATGGGGGTGGAGGTAGAGAAAGACTGCCCGGAGGAAGATGTGGTGGAGGAGGAGAGGAGAAGGAACATAGAGGTAGAGGCATTGGGAGTGTTCTGGGTGAGGGAGAGGGGGAGAGAGAAGGTCAGTCTTGGGTTGGTATCAGTCTTGGTTAAGGGAATGGAGGAGAGCTGGGGGGAGGAGGGGAAGAGGAGGATGGGGGTATTGGAGGAGGGGTTAGTAAGGATCTGGATGGGCTGAGGGGGTTGGAGTTGTACAGCAGAACCAGAGAGTTGGGAAACAGCAGCACTAGCCTCACTAACAGATTTCACATCCGAATCTAGAACCTTAGGGGGTTCCGCATTCTGTGAGAGTTCTGGGTTCTTTGAGTGTTCTGTATTTTTTAGAAGTTCTGACTTCTGTGAGGGTTTCATAGACGTAACAGGAGTGGGACATGTGTTTTCCTTGTGTGTGTGTGGAGTTTTTACTAAACCTCGGCTGAGGTAAGTGACCCCTGCTGTGGTTATATGAGACGACCTGTCATCCTCTACCTCCAATGAGCTGGACTGCACCTTTGGCTGGCTTGAGGGGGGGTTGTCTGGCCTGGAAGGTTCCATTTGGGGCACTTTGTGCCCCTCAGGGGTGAGTGTGTATGGAATACCCTGGTCATCTATCAGGAGAAGACCTTCACTTTCAGAGCCTATGGAAGAGAGGGAGGTGAAAACAGAGGTAGAGAAGAACAAGGGAGACAAGAGAGGTCCCCCCAAAATGTCAGCTCCATCCATTCTCAATATAGAATCCTCTTCGTCATCACCATCATCTTCCTCTACTATGTCCCTATCTCCATCCCCCTCTACCTCATCTACCTCCATAAGCAGTGAGCTCTCATGCCAAAGGCTCCTCTCCTTAATCTCTCTCTTTTTAGGGAAGCTCAGATCCAATACTTCTCCCTCCTCTTCCTCTCTTCTCCCCCAAACTCCTTTCCCTGCCTCTGCTCTCTCTCCTCTATCCTCTCCTGGTCTCTCTTTTCTACCATGGCATCGACTAGGGGGTAGGAAAAGAGGGATCACTCTCTCATCCTCTCTATCTTTCCTTTCTTTCTCTCCCCTTATCCCTTCATCCCTCTCTGCCTTGGCTGTGTCGGAGATGAGAGGCGTTTCATGGACAATGGGACTACCATTCCTGTGTTGTGTAACATCACTCTCTCCATCTCTCCTCTCATCCCTCTCTTCTGTCTCCATCCTATAGAGAGGCTCCTCCGTGTGTTTTATCTCTTCAACACACACATCCTCCATCTGACCCGTACCAGTCACAGTAGTGGAGGTCAGGGCATTTCAACTGGTCCCAGACCAAACAACTCTGGCTTCTAACCTACTCCCTTTAGAATCAGAGGGAGGCACGTAGAGCTGAGAGCTGCAGAGTCTGTGATTGGCCTGTTGCATAATCCAGGAAAGTCTGATTTGACTCTGATTGGTTGATCGCACACACCAGGAAGTCCAGTCTTGACTGTGATTGGTTGTTTGAGCCCGTAGGGCGCTCTCCCAGCCCCTCCTCGTTTGGCCTAAAAATGTTTTGATTGGAAACCTGTACTGGAGTACACCTGTATAAGGGAGAATTATAGGAGGTTATCTGGTGGGCAGGATAAGATCAAGGAGTCCACTGGCTCCTCATGGATCTCTGGCACAGTCCCCGATCTCTTCAAGGATTGGCAGACACTCCTGTTATCTGAGCCACCATTGGTCAGAATCCCTCTCTGTTGAGAATCCATTTTGGAACATGCCTGAATCTGTAAAATGGGGATTCAATATTTTATCATCTTAACAAGAGATGAATTAATACATTAAAATAATAAGAGGACTTGTCAATCAAATGACTATAGGCTTTATAGATAAGGAAGATGTTCTGAGGTGGCTAGGTGTCTTTATGCTGTTTCACAGGATATCAGAGCAGCAAAATGAGGAAGTTGATTAAATTAGTATCATGCTGTTAGAATATCTTACTTGTTCTTTCATTGTGCATAATGAAATATGCCTAGACTCAAACTATTCACATAGACTAAATAGGCTATTATGAATTTCTTAAACTCCTATTCTTGTTTTACTTCAAAAACAGGGCCTTCGGGAAGTATTCACACCCTTTGACTTTTTCCATATTTTGTTGTGTTAAAACCTGAATTGAAAATGGGTTAAATGTAGATATTTTGTCACCGGCCTACCACACAATACCCCATAATGTCCAGGTGGAATTGTGTTTTTCAACATTTTTACAAATTCATTAAAAATGAAAAGCTGAAATGTCTTGAGTCAATAAGTATTCAATCCCTTTGTTATGGCAAGCCTAAATAAGTCCAGGAGTAAAACTTTGCTTAACAGGTCACATAATAAATTGCATGGACTCACTCTCTGTGCAATAATAGTTTTTAACATGAATGGTTACCTCATCTCTGTACCCCAATTATCTCTAAGGTCCCTCAGTCGAGCAGTGCATTTCAAACACAGATTCAACCACAAATACCAGGGAAGTTTTCCAATGCCTCGCAAAGAAAGGCATCTATTGGTAAATAGGTTGAAAAAATCCATTTGAGCGTGAAGTTATTAATTACACTTTGGATGGTAATATCACTACACCCAGTCACTACAAAGATACAGGCGTCCTTCCTAACTCAGTTGCCGGAGATTTCACCATGAGGCCAATAGTGACTTTACAGTTACAGGGTTGAATGGCTGTGATAGGAGAAAACTGAGGATGGATCAACAACATTGTAGCTACTCGACAATCCTAACCTAATTGACAGAGTGAAAAGAAGGAAGCCTGTGCAGAATACAAATATTCCAAAACATGAATCCTGTTTGCAACAAGGCACTCAGGTAATACTGCAAAAAATGTGAAATTCACTTTTTGTCTTGGATACCAAGTGTTTTGTTTGGGGCAAATCCAATACAACACACATTACTGAGTACCACTCTCCATATCTTCAAGCATAGTGGTGGTTGCATAATGTTATGGGTATGCTTGTAATCGTTAAGGACTGCTGAGTTTTTCAGGATAAAAAAGCTACGGAATGGAACTAAGACAAAATACTAGAGGAAAACCTGGTTCAGTCTGCTTTCCACCAGACACTGGGAATTGAATTCACCTTTCAACAGGACAATAACCTAAAACACAAGGCCAAATCTACACTGGAGTTGCTTACCAAGAAGACAGTGAATGTTCCTGAGTGTCCGAGTTACAGTGTTGACTTAAATATGCTTGAAAATCTATGGCAAGACCTGAAAATGGTTCTCTAGCAATGATCAACAACCAATTTGACAGAGTTAAAAGAATTTTGAAAAGAATAATGGGGAAATGTTGCACAATCCAGGTGTGAGAAGCTCTTAGAGACTTACCCAGAAAGACTCACAGCTGTAATCCCTGCCAAAGGTGATTTTGACTCAGGGGGTTGAATACTTTTTAATCAAGATATTTTAGTGTTTTATTTTTCATTCATTTGTTTAAAAATATATTTTAAAACATGTTTGAATTTTTCTTCCACTTTGACATTACAGAGTATTTTGTGTAGATTGTTGGGGGGGAAACTGACAATTAAAACCATCTTAATCCCACTTTGTAACAACAAAATGTGTAAAAAGTCCAGGGATATGAATACTTTCTGAAGGCACTTTAGGTTAAATCATCCCCATCACCTAGATAACATCCCCACCACATCATCATTGTCATCACCATTACATTGTCATCATCATCAATGATCTTCATCATCATCATCAATAACATTATCATCATTCAAACCGGTTCCAATTCCTGCTATTATCTCAATAACTTGAGGCGAGATTTGTTTTAAAGGCTACAGTGTGGTCTCATGTTCTACAATCATTGATTACCTGATATGCTTAATTGCTATGATTGTCAATCTTAAAAATATAACGCAACATGCGTAAATTGCGCACATGTTTGCATTACATTTGCTTTTATTATGGACTTCACTGGTTTTATATCATTTGCTTACCGGGCTCTAAACAAAGTCGCCAATATACCACAAAGCATGAACGCGACAGTCTGCAGTGGAGGGTTCAAGAGAGCATGATGTCAGCGAAATCATACTATCCGGGGGTAAAGCCCATTTTTTCTTTCGATTTCAGAATTTCATTTGTCTGCCATAGTCTAATACAAAATAAGACATTCGTTAAATATTTGGCAACGGGTTTGGGTCGACATCATATTTGTTTTCCTCCATTTGAACCCTTATCCATCCTTGTACTGTATTTATGTTGGAATAATAAAAAGTGTCGCTGTTCATGGGAGACGCCATTGCGCGCAGTCCGAGGTCCGAATAGCCAAACCCTGTTTCATATCTGTGGATGTACTGCGCATCAATGGACACGACACTCGAACCTGGGACAATGTTTGCTAACTGCATTTAATGTAATATATTCTGATCACTTATTTTAAATGACGCCGCGGTATTTGTCTAAATTATGTTGATATTTTTGCCGTAATAACTGCCCTTGCTGTCTATGGACCCACAACCAGCCATTTTACAAGTCGAGGGTTCGAGCCCTGTAGGGAGCGCAGCCCGACAGCTGGCAGAAAAAGCGATGTAGGAAACTTTACCGGCATATTGTAATTTATTTCACGAACTTAATTGTCTGGACATACACTTGTCAATATAACAGGTGTGGGATGCGCCCGGTATACTGTCCATACATTTAAAACTGGATAATAAACTACATACTCCACCCATAAGTCACTCTCTGCATAGACACTGGCTTACCCGAGCTGTGGATACTTCCGGAAGACCAAATATGAATGAGAGGCGGACTAGTTAGGAGTGGAGATTCTGCGCGCTGCCTGCTCCGCGAGCAGAGAGAGATGGGAGCTCATGGCGTCGCAGCATTCGGCTTCGGTTAATGCTATCTGGGATCCTTGGGCCGTCATAACTTTAACTCCTACCCATACCTTAATTAACCCTTAACCAAATGTAAACTTTAATGGGGGTAGCAAAGACTATTCTGGGTCCGACTAGACTCAATCCATGTTGAGTAAACAGTGGGCAGCTACTGTATATGGTATGAGATCAGATCATATCACCATTTAATCCAAGGGCATGTAACCTTAGAAAATGCAAAAGATGGATCTCTGTGTGTGTGTGTGTGTGTGTGTGTGTGTGTGTGTGTGTGTGTGTGTGTGTGTGTGTGTGTGTGTGTGTGTGTGTGTGTGTGTGTGTGTGTGTGTGTGTGTGTGTGCGTGCGTGCATGCTCGTGTGGGAGCGAGAGAGAGAGTTATCAGGGTGTCCTAATTGTTGTGAGAATCAAGTGTTCATCTCTATACAAATAAAGAAGAAAGGTCAATATTCTACCTACACTCTCTCTGTCCCCCCCCCCCACACACTGTGACACACACAGTGGGCCCTGGGTATATCAGTTAGGACTCCCCTCTTCAGTAGGGCACTGCACTCCACACCCCTGGAACAGGAGAGAGAGGGTCACTGTCTATGAATTGGCAAGATATGTTATTCTCTGTTTAGGCCAAAAGGTGGCAGTAAAGCACTATGAAACATAACAACCGACATTACAGTCTCTCTCACACACATAAAAAGACAAACACACACAAAGTAGAACGATTTCAAGTGCAGAGTACAATAACCTCCTCCGCAAAATACACAAACACACACTCACACTCAAAAGGCCCAATCCATCCACCCACACGCCAACCATCAAATTCCATGGCTCTGATGCTCTCCCTCTGCTTGCTTTCTCTCTCTATCAAACACTATATATTATAAAACACACACACATACTTTGACAGATGGGCTGAGGGTACTGCCAGGTCTGATCAATATTACAGAGTTTTTCACTGTTTCCCACCCGCTCCCTGGAGAGAGAATGGGGGGAGGGGGAGCAGGAGAGAGACAGAGTGAGAGGGGGTGGTTATTATTTGCCAGCAGCATACCACCCTGCATACCACTGCTGGCTTGCTTCTGAAGCTAAGCAGGTTTGGTCCTGGTCAGTTCCTGGATGGGAGACTAGATGCTGCTGGAAGTGGTGTTGGAGGGCCAGTAGGAGGCACTCTTTCCTCTGGTCTAAAAAAATATCCCAATACCCCAGGGCAGTGATACTGCCCTGTGTAGGGTGCTGTCTTTTGGATGGGAAGTTAAACTGGTGTCCTGACTCTCTGAGGTCATTAAAGATCCCATGGCACTTATTTTAAGAGTAGGGGTATTAACCCCAGTGTCCTGGCTAAATTCCCAATCTGGCCTTCAAACCATCACGGTCACCTAATAATCCCCAGTTTACAATTTCCTCATTCATCTCCCTCCTCTCCCCTGTAACTATTCCCCAGGTTGTTGCTGCAAATGAGAACGTGGTCTCAGTCAACTTAAATGGTAAAATAACGGATAAAAAAATAAATATGACTAATACACTAAGCGGTGAAGCAGGGGTTAAATGTTTCAGAAAGTGTGTATTTTGCATACAATACATCATTCCAACTGACATATGCATTGGGATGTGATACATTATTAGATGTGAGTCAGTAAAAAGCATATTAATGGCCTAGTTAACAACAGTAATGCAGACAGCCCAGTCTCTACATAATGAAGTTCTTCCACTTCAACCCCTTACCATCCATCTCTCTCTGTCCTTTGTCTGCCATCCTGTCTCTCGCTCTCCCACCCTGCCTCTTCTAACCTCTCTAGCTCCCTAACTTCTCCCTCTCTCACCCTCCCTCCCTCCGTCTCTCTCTCTCCCCCTCCCTCTCTCACCCTCTCTCTCTCCCTCCCTCTCTCTCTCTCTCTCCCTCCCTCTCTCCCCTCCCTCTCTCTCCCTCTCTCTCTCTCTCTATCTACACCCATAATGACAAAATGAAAACAGGTTTTTAGACATTTTAGATATTTTATTAAAAGTAAAAAACAGAAATACCTTATTTACATAAGTATTCAAACCCTTTGCTATGAGACTCAAACTTTAGCTCAGGTGCATCCTGTTTCCATTAATCATCCTTGTGATGTTTCTACAACTTCACTGGAGGCCACTTGTGGTAAATTCAATTGATTGGACATGATTTGGAAAGGCACACACCTGTCTATATAAGGTCCCACAGTTGACAGTGCATGTCAGAGCATAAACCAAACCATGAGGTCAAAGGAATTGTCCATAGAACTCAGAGACAGGAATGTGTCGAGGCACAGATCTGCGGAAGGGTACCAAAACGTTTATTTAGCATTGAAGGTCCTCAAGAACCCAGTGGTGTAAGAAGCTTGGAACCACCAAGACTCTTCCTAGAGCTGGCCGCCTAGCCAAACTGAACAATGGGGGGGCATGGTCAGGGAGGTGACCAAGAACCCAAGCGTCACACTGACAGAGCTCCAGAGTTCCTCTGTGGAGATGGGAGGACCTTCCAGAAGGACAACCATCTCTGCAACACTCCACCAATCATGCATTTATGATAGAGTGGCCAGACAGGAGTCACTCCTCAGTAAAAGGTACATGACAGCCGACTTGGAGTTTGACAAAAGGCATCTAAAGACTCTCAGACCATGAGAAACAAGATTCTCTGGTCTGATGAAACCAAGATTTGGCCTGAATGCCAGGAGTCACATCTGGAGGAAACCTGGCACCAACCCTACGGTGAAGCATGGTGGTGGCAGCATCATGCTATGGAGATGTTTTTCAGAGGCAGGGACTGAGAGACTAGTCAGGATCGAGGCAAAGATGAACGGAGCAAAGTACAGTGAGATCCTTGTTGAAAACCTGCTCTAGAGCACTCAGGACCTCAGACTGAGGCGAAGGTTCACCTTCTAACAGGACAACAACCGTAAGCACACAGCCAAGACAGCGCAGGAGTGGCTTCGGGACAAGTGACGGAATGTCCTTGAGTGGCCCGGCCAGAGCCCGGAATTTAACCCAATCGAACATCTCTGGAGACCTGAAAATAGCTGTGCAGCAACACTCCACATCCAACCTGACAGAGTTTGAGGGTCTGCAGAGAAGAATGGGAGAAGGGGGGGGGGTATAAATTTGCCTAAACGTCTAAAAAAAACTTTGCTTTGTCATTATGGGTTATTGTGTGTAGACTGATGAAGGGAAAAAAACAATGTAATCCATTGTGGAATAAGCCTGTAACCGAACAAAATGTGTAAAACGTCAAGGGGTCTAAATACTTTCTGAATGCACTGTAGGTGTGAGATGACACAGCAGACAGGGAGAAGTGGAATGGGGGGGACTCCTCTTCAGGATACATAGCGGTCAACACCTCACATGTCCCTTTAACTGGCCAGGTGACTCATATAACAATAACCTTTGTAGGTTATAGGTGTTGCAGGTAGTCATAGCTATGAGTCAGGAAAATGAATATCCTCTGTGAAAACAGGAATCTGAAAATAGATTATGGTAACTAGCTGATAAGCATGCATACTGCTGCAGAGAGAGAGAGAGTGACAGAGTGACAGAGAGAGAGAGTGACAGAGAAAGAGAGTGACAGAGTGACAGAGAGAGAGAGACAGTGGCAGAGAGAGAGAGAGATTGACAGAGTGAGAGAGAGACTGAGAAAGAGAGAAAGAGATGCGGCATTAGTTGTGTAACCACATGGATGGCTCATTCCTGGAAGTATGAGAGCCTCTCGTTCGTGGAAATATAAATATCAAGAGAGGCTCTTTGTAGGGGAGTTGAAGTGACCTCAGATTTATAGAGAGGGATGTTCGATGGGTATTGTGATATGCAGAGTAACGACAGCAGGTAGAGAGAGGCTCTCTTCTGTGTAAAACTCTCCCATAGACACACATGAGCAACATCAAAGGGGTCAGTTCACTGAGTGTTTTTGAAATATATGAGTGAGTTGAGTGTGTGGCTGTATGGGGAGTGAGTGTGAGTGCCTGGAGCTAGGTTGGTTCAGTGTTCTAACTGTGGCCCTCCTCTCTCTGTGTGCTCTCCAGCCTCCCTCCCTCCCTGCCTGCCTCCCACACAGCCAGGGCCCAGTGTGAAACTACTGTTGGCTGACAGGTAGCTCTGTCTTAAAGGAGTGATAGTGAAAGCAGAGCGATGTCCATAGATGATCAGGTGGTCAAAGCTGTGCACCTCTTTCCCAGTCAAGTCCAGCCCATGCACACACACACACACACACACACACACACACACACACACACACACACACACACACACACACACACACACACACACACACACACACACACACACACACACACACACACACACACACACACACACACACACACACACACACACACACACACACAGCCCAGTTCTGCTTCAACAAACAAACACACTAAATAGCCCAGAGCTGCTTGCTTGTCCTTGGCTCTCTCTGAGGGGAGAGACCTTATCAGGGGCCTCTCAGATGGAAAGGGAAGAGCGGAGAAGAGGATTAGAGTAAGAGAGGATGATAGAGGAGAGGAGAAGAGGGAACAGCATGGCCCAAAGCTGCATGAGCAAGAGAGCTCTCTGACTGTGATCCGTCGCCCACACACACACACACACACACACACACACACACACACACACACACACACACACACACACACACACACACACACACACACACACACACACACACACACACACACACACACACACACACACACACACACACACAAACACACACAGCTCTTTGACACTTTATCTGTGATCCACCTCCCACACACATTCAATATATACACAAAATCTCTTCCTTTCTCTCACCCCCTCTCTCTTCCCCCTCTCTCGCTCTCTCTCTCTCTCTCTCTCTCTCTCTCTCTCTCTCTCTCTCTCTCTCTCTCTCTCTCTCTCTCTCTCTCTCTCTCCCCCTCTCTATCTCCTCACCCTTTCTTTCTCTCTCTCTCTCTCTCTCTCTCTCTCTCTCTCTCTCTCTCTCTCTCTCTCTCTCTCTCCTCTCTCTCTCTCTCTCTCTCTCTCTCTCTCTCTCTCTCTCTCTCTCTCTCTCTCTCTCTCTCTCTCTCTCTCTCTCCCCCCACTCTCTGTCTCTCTCCCTTTCTTAAACTCACACACATACACACATCTATTTGACACCCTGACAGTGATCTACCGCCCACTGCCTTTCAATGAGCACGATGTAGCACAGCTCGAATACACACAGGAAGACACCCAGCCAACCTACTGCCTGTCTCTGTGAAGGAGCTCTGTGAGACTGGGACATGGACACACACACACACACACACACACACATACACAAACATATCACACTATAAGTACACACACACACACACAAACACAAACATATAACACTATAAGTACACACACACACACGCAAAAGTGCACAGGACACAAATGTTTGCAGACCTTCACACTCTTAAAATACACACTTTACTCACACACTGAAACACACAACAGTTAAATAAAGGTTAAAAGAACCCCGCCAGGAGGAGATGAAGACTAGAACATGCTCGTTCACCCTATCTGGCGCAGACACTGTGAACTAATCAAGCCCTGCCTCTCTCTGGACTGCAGTCCTAGTATCAACAGCTGATAGTCCCGTTGCTAAGGCAATTTAGAGAATGGGCCCTGGTTACACAATGTCTCAGTCTATGCAAACAGACAAACTGCCAACAAAATAACACCATCACAGAGGGCCTCATTCCTGAGGTACACACACACACACACACACACACACACACACACACACACACACACACACACAGAGAGAGAGAGAGAGAGAGACACCTAGAACCTAAAAGGGTTCTCCTATGGGGGCAGCTGAAGAACCCTGGAGAAAATAACAATTTATGAAAAACTACTTCTGGGAAAAAAGATAAACAGAATAGAATATGATGTAACACATAGAAATGGACTGAATAGACCAGAGGGAGTGAATTATGTTTTATTCCATTCACTGTGCAGTATGTGCTTTCCATTCCATTCTTTGGGGGCGGCAGGTAGCCTAGCGGTTAAGAGTGTTGAGCCAGTAACTCCCTTGAGCAAGGCAGATAATCCCCCAACAACACCTGCTCCCCGGGTGCCAATGACATGGACGTCAAGTAAGGGAGTCCCCCGCACCTCTCTGATTCAGAGGGGTTGGGTTAAATGAGGAAGACACATTTCAGTTGAATTAATTCAGTCATGTAACTAACTAGGTACCCCCTTCCCTTCACCTTCCCTATTTCCAGAGTCCTTCTAATGAGCAGAGATAATGTTCTAAATTGTATCCAGAACATTCTGCCTCTCTGCTCTGTTCTTGTACCCACCTGTGCAGTTGGGATCATCACCGCTCCATTGTCGGTCGCCTTGGCAACGACGGATGGCTGCATCCAAGCCATTGGGCAACATGTAGCCTGTGTCACAACGCACCTCGAGGAGGGCAGAGAAGGAGGGAGTGGGAGAGAGGAGGGAAGCAACAAACTGAAAAGTCATTTCCAGATGGGGCATCACTGGTGATGATGTAAGCCATGTCGAGTGCCCTCATTTCCTCATTTGGAACACACATGAATATGTACAATGATTAAAATAATTATCCCTCGCAGCTAAGGTCCAACTGACAAACCAGAACACACACACGTACCTGGAGCCACACAGCTGAGGTCCAACTGACAAACCAGAACACACACACGTACCTGGAGCCACACAGCTGAGGTCCAACTGACAAACCAGAACACACACACGTACCTGGAGCCACGCAGCTGAGGTCCAACTGACAAACCAGAACACACACACGTACCTGGAGCCACACAGCTGAGGTCCAACTGACAAACCAGAACACACACACGTACCTGGAGCCACACAGCTGAGGTCCAACTGACAAACCAGAACACACACACGTACCTGGAGCCACACAGCTGAGGTCCAACTGACAAACCAGAACACACACACGTACCTGGAGCCACACAGCTAAGGACACACTGACAAACCAGAACACACACACGTACCTGGAGCCACACAGCTGAGGACACACTGACAAACCAGAACACACACACGTACCTGGAGCCACACAGCTGAGGTCCAACTGACAAACCAGAACACACACACGTACCTGAAGCCACACAGCTGAGGCCACACTGACAAACCAGAACACACACACGTACCTGGAGCCACACAGCTGAGGACACACTGACAAACCAGAACACACACACGTACCTGGAGCCACACAGCTGAGGACACACTGACAAACCAGAACACACACACGTACCTGGAGCCACACAGCTGAGGACACACTGACAAACCAGAACACACACACGTACCTGGAGCCACACAGCTGAGGACACACTGACAAACCAGAACACACACACGTACCTGGAGCCACACAGCTGAGGACACACTGACAAACCAGAACACACACACGTACCTGGAGCCACACAGCTGAGGTCCAACTGACAAACCAGAACACACACACGTACCTGGAGCCACACAGCTGAGGACACACTGACAAACCAGAACACACACACGTACCTGGAGCCACACAGCTGAGGTCCAACTGACAAACCAGAACACACACACGTACCTGGAGCCACACAGCTGAGGTCCAACTGACAAACCAGAACACACACACGTACCTGGAGCCACACAGCTGAGGACACACTGACAAACCAGAACACACACATGTACCTGGAGCCACACAGCTGAGGACACACTGACAAACCAGAACACACACATGTACCTGGAGCCACACAGCTGAGGACACACTGACAAACCAGAACACACACATGTACCTGGAGCCACAAAGCTGAGGACACACTGACAAATCAGAACACACACATGTACCTGGAGCCACACAGCTGAGGCCACACTGACAAACAAAGAACACACACACACATGTACCTGGAGCCACACAGCTGAGGCCACACTGACAAACCAGAACACACACACGTACCTGGAGCCACACAGCTGAGGCCACACTGACAAACAAAGAACACACACACACATGTACCTGGAGCCACACAGCTGAGGACACACTGACAAATCAGAACACACACATGTACCTGGAGCCACACAGCTGAGGACACACTGACAAACCAGAACACACACATGTACCTGGAGCCACACAGCTGAGGACACACTGGCCATCACACAGACACTGGCGCTTGTTGCCACAGTCCTTGTCCTGTGTACAGGGTTTTGGACACATCCTTCTCCGGTCGTTACCCAGCAGCCTCTCTGAACACGCATCAGATGCATGGACTAGGAGAGAGACAGAGGTGGAGAGATGTGGCCCTCTAGCTCAGTTGGTAAAGCATGGTGATTGCGTGGTGGGTTTGATATCCGGGACCACCCAAATGAGAACTTTTTTTTATGTCTGCATGGCTGTAAGTCACTTTGGATAAAAGTGTCTACTAAATGGCATATATTATTATAATATGTCAGGGGTCTTCAACCTTTACTTGCCCAGGGACCCCTCCCAGGTAAACTGGTCACACAGGACCCCCTCCCAGGTAAACTGGCCACACAGGACCCCCTCCCAGGTAAACTGGCCACACAGGACCCCCTCCCAGGTAAACTGGCCACACAGGACCCCCTCCCAGGTAAACTGGTCACACAGGACCCCCTCCCAGGTAAACTGGCCACACAGGACCCCCTCCCAGGTAAACTGGTCACACAGGACCCCCTCCCAGGTAAACTGGTCACACAGTACCCCCTCCCAGGTAAACTGGTCACACAGTACCCCCTCCCAGGTAAACTGGTCACACAGGACCCCCTCCCAAGTAAACTGGTCACACAGGACCCCCTCCCAGGTAAACTGGTCACACAGGACCCCCTCCCAGGTAAACTGGTCACACAGGACCCCCTCCCAGGTAAACTGGTCACACAGGACCCCCTCCCAGGCAAACTGGTCACACAGGACCCCCTCCCAGGTAAACTGGTCACACAGGACCCCCTCCCAGGTAAACTGGTCACACAGGACCCCCTCCCAGGTAAACTGGTCACACAGGACCCCCTCCCAGGTAAACTGGTCACACAGGACCCCCTCCCAGGTAAACGGGTCACACAGGACCCCCTCCCAGGTAAACTGGTCACACAGGACCCCCTCCCAGGTAAACTGGTCACACAGGACCCCCTCCCAGGTAAACTGGTCACACAGTACCCCCTCCCAGGTAAACTGGTCACAAAGGACCCCCTCCCAGGTAAACTGGTCACACAGGACCCCCTCCCAGGTAAACTGGTCACACAGGAACCCTCCCAGGCAAACTGGCCACACAGGACCCCCTCCCAGGCAAACTGGCCACACAGGGAACCCCTCCCAGGCAAACCGGCCACCGAGGGAACCCCTCCCAGGCAAACCGGCCACCCAGGGACCCCCTCCCAGGCAAACCGGCCAACCTGGGACCCCCTCCCAGGCAAACCGGCCACACAGGACCCCCTCTCAGGCAAACTGGCCACACAGGACCCCCTCCCAGGTAAACCGGCCACACAGGACCCCCTCCCAGGTAAACCGTCCACCCAGGGACCCCCTCCCAGGCAAACCGGCCACCGAGGGAACCCCTCCCAGGCAAACTGGCCACACAGGACCCCCTCCCAGGCAAACCGGCCACCGAGGGAACCCCTCCCAGGCAAACTGGCCACACAGGACCCCCTCCCAGGTAAACCGTCCACCCAGGGACCCCCTCCCAGGTAAACCGTCCACCCAGGGACCATAGCCGCAAGTAGGGGTGCTGCTACCATAGCCGCAAGTAGGGGTGCTGAGGGTGCTGCAGTACACTGCCCAACCATAGCCGCAAGTAGGGGTGCTGAGGGTGCTGCAGTACACTGCCCTACCATAGCCGCAAGTAGGGGTGCTGAGGGTGCTGCAGTACACTGCCCTACCATAGCCGCAAGTAGGGGTGCTGAGGGTGCTGCAGTACACTGCCCTACCATAGCCGCAAGTAGGGGTGCTGAGGGTGCTGCAGTACACTGCCCAACCATAGCCGCAAGTAGGAGTGCTGAGGGTGCTGCAGCACACTGCCCTACCATAGCCGCAAGTAGGGGTGCTGAGGGTGCTGCAGTACACTGCCCAACCATAGCCGCAAGTAGGGGTGCTGAGGGTGCTGCAGTACACTGCCCTACCATAGCCGCAAGTAGGGGTGCTGAGGGTGCTGCAGTACACTGCCCAACCATAGCCGCAAGTAGGGGTGCTGAGGGTGCTGCAGCACACTGCCCTACCATAGCCGCAAGTAGGGGTGCTGAGGGTGCTGCAGTACACTGCCCTACCATAGCCGCAAGTAGGGGTGCTGAGGGTGCTGCAGTACACTGCCCTACCATAGCCGCAAGTAGGGGTGCTGAGGGTGCTGCAGTACACTGCCCAACCATAGCCGCAAGTAGGGGTGCTGAGGGTGCTGCAGCACACTGCCCTACCATAGCCGCAAGTAGGGGTGCTGAGGGTGCTGCAGCACACTGCCCTACCATAGCCGCAAGTAGGGGTGCTGAGGGTGCTGCAGTACACTGCCCTACCATAGCCGCAAGTAGGGGTGCTGAGGGTGCTGCAGTACACTGCCCTACCATAGCCGCAAGTAGGGGTGCTGAGGGTGCTGCAGTACACTGCCGTACCATAGCCGCAAGTAGGGGTGCTGAGGGTGCTGCAGTACACTGCCCTACCATAGCCGCAAGTAGGGGTGCTGAGGGTGCTGCAGCACCCCCTGAAAAATATACATTTTAAAAAGAAATACAAAATTGGTGAACTGGGCCTTTATTACTCCTGTATAAGTGGGGAAATTCACTAACAAATGCATTCAATACATTTGCAGTCAGGAGTGTATCAGCATGCCCCAACCATAACACACAACCAAAACCACAGCCTATGTCAATACAACAAAGACAGGAACAAATATTCAATATACTTGTCTCCAGCAGGTATATCTCTCTGGTCACTCCCAAAACCAATTCTTCCTTTGGCCGCCTCTACTTCCAGTTCTCTGCTGCCACTGACTGGAACGAACTACAAAAATGTCTGAAACTGGAAACACTTATCTCCCTCACTAGCTTTAAGCACCAGCTGTCAGAGCAGCTCACATATTACTGCACCTGTACATAGCCCATCTATAATTTAGCCCAAACAACTGCCTCTTTCCCTACTGTATTTATTTATTTTACTCCTTTGCACCCCATTATTTCTATCTCTACTTTGCACATTATTCCACTGCAAATCTACCATTCCAGTGTTTTACTTGCTATATTGTATTTACTTCACCACCATGGCCTTTTTTGTCTTTACCTCCCTTATCTCACCTCATTTGCTCACATTGTATATAGTCTTATTTTTCTACTGTATTATTGACTGTGTTTGTTTTACTCCATGTGTAACTCTGTGTTGTTGTATGTGTCGAACTGCTTTGCTTTATCTTGGCCAGGTCGCAATTGTAAATGAGAACTTGTTCTAAACTTGCCTACCTGGTTAAATAATGGTGAAATAAAAAAATCGCAGTGCTAGCAGAGGGAACACCCCCCTATCCACATCCACACCCTATCCACATCGATGGAACAGTAGTGGAGAGGGTAGTAAGTTTTAAGTTCCTCGGCGTACACATCGCAGACAAACTGAATTGGTCCACCCACACAGACAGCATCGTGAAGAACCTCAGGAGGCTGAAGAAATTCGGCTTGTCACCAAAAGCACTCACAAACTTCTACAGATGCACAATCGAGAGCATCCTGTCGGGCTGTATCACCGCCTGGTACGAAACAGCTCCGCCCACAACCGTAAGGCTCTCCAGAGGGTAGTGAGGTCTGCACAACGCATCACCGGGGGAAAACTACCTGCCCTCCAGGACACCTACACCACCCGATGTCACAGGAGGGCCATAAAAATCATCAAGGACAACAACCACCCGAGCCACTGCCTGTTCACCCCGCTATCATCCAGAAGGCGAGGTCAGTACAGGTGCATCAAAGCTGGGACCGAGAGACTGAAAAACAGCTTCTATCTCAAGGCCATCAGACTGTTAAACAGCCACCACTAACATTGAGTGGCTGCTGCCAACACACTGACTCAACTCCAGCCACTTTAATAATGGGAATTGATGGGAAATTATGTAAAATATATCACTAGCCACTTTAAACAATGCTACCTAATATAATGTTTACATACCCTACATTATTCATCTCATATGTATACGTATATACTGTACTCTATATCATCTACTGCATCCTTATGTAATACATGTATCACTAGCCACTTTAACTGCCACATTGTTTACATACTCATCTCATATGTATATACTGTACTCAATACCATCTAGTGTATCTTGCCTATGCCGCTCTGTACCATCACTCATTCATATATCTTATGTACATATTCTTTATCCCCTTACACTTGTGTCTATAAGGTAGTAGTTTTGGAATTGTTAGCTAGATTACTTGTTGGTTATTACTGCATTGTCGGAACTAGAAGCACAAGCATTTCGCTACACTCGCACTAACATCTGCTAACCATGTGTATGTGACAAATAAAATTGGATTTGATTTGATTAGCTGTGACACCAGAGATTCTGGGTTCGAGCCCAAGCTCATTCGTAGCCGGCTGCGACCGGAGGTCCATGGGGCGTCACACAAAAAAAAAAGTAAAATGTAAACAGGGCTGAAAGTGACTGGTAACAGGATATACATGTATACAGGGCTGAAAAGTGACTGGTAGCAGGATATACATGTAAACAGGGCTGAAAAGTGACTGGTAGCAGGATATACATGTAAACAGGGCTGAAAGTGACTGGTAAGAAAGTATTTCCCAACAGTGCAGTAATATCTTTAATAATAATATTCTAAAAAAACACAAGAAGTAAGTTGAAACAGAAGAATGCAAATATACATATATACACAGTCAGTGCAGGCACCTTATTCAGTGTGCAGAGGTACTGTTGAGGTGGGTTTAAACTTAAAAAGTGACTGGTAGCAGGATATACATGTAAACAGGCCTGTAAAGTGACTGGTAGCAGGATATACATGTAAACAGGGCTGAAAAGTGACTGGTAGCAGGATATACATGTAAACAGGGCTGAAAAGTGATTGGTAGCAGGATATACATGTAAACAGGCCTGTAAAGTGACTGGTAGCAGGATATACATGTAAACAGGCCTGTAAAGTGACTGGTAGCAGGATATACATGTAAACAGGCCTGTAAAGTGACTGGTAGCAGGATATACATGTAAACAGGCCTGTAAAGTGACTGGTAGCAGGATATACATGTAAACAGGGCTGAAAAGTGACTGGTAGCAGGATATACATGTAAACAGGGCTGAAAAGTGACTGGTAGAAGAATATACATGTAAACAGGCCTGTAAAGTGACTGGTAGCAGGATATACATGTAAACAGGGCTGAAAAGTGACTGGTAGCAGGATATACATGTAAACAGGGCTGAAAAGTGACTGGTAGAAGAATATACATGTAAACAGGCCTGTAAAGTGACTGGTAGCAGGATATACATCTAAACAGGGCTGAAAAGTGACTGGTAGCAGGATATACATGTAAACAGGGCTGAAAAGTGACTGGTACCAGGATATACATGTAAACAGGGCTGTAAAGTGACTGGTAGCAGGATATACATGTAAACAGGGCTGAAAAGTGACTGGTAGCAGGATATACATGTAAACAGGGCTGAAAAGTGACTGGTAGCAGGATATACATGTAAACAGGGCTGAAAAGTGACTGGTAACAGGATATACATGTAAACAGGGCTGTAAAGTGACTGGTAGCAGGATATACATGTTAACAGGGCTGAAAAGTGACTGGTAGCAGGATATACATGTAAACAGGCCTGTAAAGTGACTGGTAGCAGGATATACATGTAAACAGGGCTGAAAAGTGACTGGTAGCAGGATATACATGTAAACAGGGCTGTAAAGTGACTGGTAGAAGAATATACATGTAAACAGGCCTGTAAAGTGACTGGTAGCAGGATATACATGTAAACAGGGCTGAAAAGTGACTGGTAGCAGGATATACATGTAAACAGGGCTGAAAAGTGACTGGTAGCAGGATATACATGTAAACAGGGCTGAAAAGTGACTGGTAGAAGAATATACATGTAAACAGGCCTGTAAAGTGACTGGTAGCAGGATATACATGTAAACAGGGCTGAAAAGTGACTGGTAGCAGGATATACATGTAAACAGGCCTGTAAAGTGACTGGTAGCGGGATATACATGTAAACAGGGCTGAAAAGTGACTGGTAGAAGAATATACATGTAAACAGGCCTGTAAAGTGACTGGTAGCAGGATATACATGTAAACAGGGCTGAAAAGTGACTGGTAGCAGGATATACATGTAAACAGGGCTGAAAAGTGACTGGTAGCAGGATATACATCTAAACAGGGCTGAAAAGTGACTGGTAGCAGGATATACATGTAAACAGGGCTGAAAAGTGACTGGTAGAAGAATATACATGTAAACAGGGCTGAAAAGTGACTGGTAGCAGGATATACATGTAAACAGGCCTGTAAAGTGATTGGTAGCAGGATATACATGTAAACAGGGCTGAAAAGTGACTGGTAGCAGGATATACATGTAAACAGGCCTGTAAAGTGACTGGTAGCAGGATATACATGTAAACAGGGCTGAAAAGTGATTGGTAGCAGGATATACATGTAAACAGGGCTGAAAAGTGACTGGTAGCAGGATATACATGTAAACAGGGCTGAAAAGTGATTGGTAGCAGGATATACATGTAAACAGGGCTGAAAAGTGATTGGTAGCAGGATATACATGTAAACAGGGCTGAAAAGTGACTGGTAGCAGGATATACATGTAAACAGGGCTGAAAAGTGACTGGTAGCAGGATATACATGTAAACAGGGCTGTAAAGTGACTGGTAGCAGGATATACATGTAAACAGGGCTGAAAAGTGACTGGTAGCAGGATATACATGTAAACAGGGCTGAAAAGTGACTGGTAGCAGGATATACATGTAAACAGGGCTGAAAAGTGACTGGTAACAGGATATACATGTAAACAGGCTGTAAAGTGACTGGTAACAGGATATACATGTTAACAGGGCTGAAAAGTGACTGGTAGCAGGATATACATGTAAACAGGGCTGAAAAGTGACTGGTAGCAGGATATACATGTAAACAGGGCTGAAAAGTGACTGGTAGCAGGATATACATGTAAACAGGGCTGTAAAGTGACTGGTAGCAGGATATACATGTAAACAGGGCTGAAAAGTGACTGGTAGCAGGATATACATGTAAACAGGGCTGAAAAGTGACTGGTAGCAGGATATACATGTAAACAGGGCTGAAAAGTGACTGGTAACAGGATATACATGTAAACAGGGCTGTAAAGTGACTGGTAGCAGGATATACATGTTAACAGGGCTGAAAAGTGACTGGTAGCAGGATATACATGTAAACAGGGCTGAAAAGTGACTGGTAGCAGGATATACATGTAAACAGGGCTGAAAAGTGACTGGTAGCGGGATATACATCTAAACAGGGCTGAAAAGTGACTGGTAGCAGGATATACATGTAAACAGGGCTGAAAAGTGACTGGTACCAGGATATACATGTAAACAGGGCTGTAAAGTGACTGGTAGCAGGATATACATGTAAACAGGGCTGAAAAGTGACTGGTAGCAGGATATACATGTAAACAGGGCTGAAAAGTGACTGGTAGCAGGATATACATGTAAACAGGGCTGAAAAGTGACTGGTAGCAGGATATACATGTAAACAGGGCTGAAAAGTGACTGGTAGCAGGATATACATGTAAACAGGCCTGTAAAGTGACTGGTAGCAGGATATACATGTAAACAGGGCTGAAAAGTGACTGGTAGCAGGATATACATGTAAACAGGGCTGAAAAGTGACTGGTAGCAGGATATACATGTAAACAGGGCTGAAAAGTGACTGGTAGCAGGATATACATGTAAACAGGGCTGAAAAGTGACTGGTAGCAGGATATACATGTAAACAGGGCTGAAAGTGACTGGTAACAGGATAGACATGAATACAGGGCTGAAAAGTGACTGGTAGCAGGATATACATGTAAACAGGGCTGAAAAGTGACTGGTAGCAGGATATACATGTAAACAGGGCTGAAAGTGACTGGTAGCAGGATATACATGTAAACAGGGCTGAAAAGTGACTGGTAGCAGGATATACATGTAAACAGGCCTGTAAAGTGACTGGTAGCAGGATATACATGTATACAGGGCTGAAAAGTGACTGGTAACAGGATATACATGTATACAGGGCTGAAAAGTGACTGGTAGCAGGATATACATGTAAACAGGGCTGAAAAGTGACTGGTAGCAGGATATACATGTAAACAGGGCTGAAAAGTGACTGGTAGCGGGATATACATCTAAACAGGGCTGAAAAGTGACTGGTAGCAGGATATACATGTAAACAGGCCTGTAAAGTGACTGGTAGCAGGATATACATGTATACAGGGCTGAAAAGTGACTGGTAACAGGATATACATGTATACAGGGCTGAAAAGTGACTGGTAGCAGGATATACATGTAAACAGGGCTGAAAAGTGACTGGTAGCAGGATATACATGTAAACAGGGCTGAAAAGTGACTGGTAGCGGGATATACATCTAAACAGGGCTGAAAAGTGACTGGTAGCAGGATATACATGTAAACAGGGCTGAAAAGTGACTGGTACCAGGATATACATGTAAACAGGGCTGTAAAGTGACTGGTAGCAGGATATACATGTAAACAGGGCTGAAAAGTGACTGGTAGCAGGATATACATGTAAACAGGGCTGAAAAGTGACTGGTAGCAGGATATACATGTAAACAGGGCTGAAAAGTGACTGGTAGCAGGATATACATGTAAACAGGGCTGAAAAGTGACTGGTAGCAGGATATACATGTAAACAGGCCTGTAAAGTGACTGGTAGCAGGATATACATGTAAACAGGGCTGAAAAGTGACTGGTAGCAGGATATACATGTAAACAGGGCTGAAAAGTGACTGGTAGCAGGATATACATGTAAACAGGGCTGAAAAGTGACTGGTAGCAGGATATACATGTAAACAGGGCTGAAAAGTGACTGGTAGCAGGATATACATGTAAACAGGGCTGAAAGTGACTGGTAACAGGATATACATGTATACAGGGCTGAAAAGTGACTGGTAGCAGGATATACATGTAAACAGGGCTGAAAAGTGACTGGTAACAGGATATACATGTATACAGGGCTGAAAAGTGACTGGTAGCAGGATATACATGTAAACAGGGCTGAAAAGTGACTGGTAGCGGGATATACATCTAAACAGGGCTGAAAAGTGACTGGTAGCAGGATATACATGTAAACAGGGCTGAAAAGTGACTGGTACCAGGATATACATGTAAACAGGGCTGTAAAGTGACTGGTAGCAGGATATACATGTAAACAGGGCTGAAAAGTGACTGGTAGCAGGATATACATGTAAACAGGGCTGAAAAGTGACTGGTAGCAGGATATACATGTAAACAGGGCTGAAAAGTGACTGGTAGCAGGATATACATGTAAACAGGGCTGAAAAGTGACTGGTAGCAGGATATACATGTAAACAGGGCTGAAAGTGACTGGTAACAGGATATACATGTATACAGGGCTGAAAAGTGACTGGTAGCAGGATATACATGTAAACAGGGCTGAAAAGTGACTGGTAACAGGATATACATGTATACAGGGCTGAAAAGTGACTGGTAGCAGGATATACATGTAAACAGGGCTGAAAAGTGACTGGTAGCAGGATATACATGTAAACAGGGCTGAAAAGTGACTGGTAGCGGGATATACATCTAAACAGGGCTGAAAAGTGACTGGTAGCAGGATATACATGTAAACAGGGCTGAAAAGTGACTGGTACCAGGATATACATGTAAACAGGGCTGTAAAGTGACTGGTAGCAGGATATACATGTAAACAGGGCTGAAAAGTGACTGGTAGCAGGATATACATGTAAACAGGGCTGAAAAGTGACTGGTAGCAGGATATACATGTAAACAGGGCTGAAAAGTGACTGGTAGCAGGATATACATGTAAACAGGGCTGAAAAGTGACTGGTAGCAGGATATACATGTAAACAGGCCTGTAAAGTGACTGGTAGCAGGATATACATGTAAACAGGGCTGAAAAGTGACTGGTAGCAGGATATACATGTAAACAGGGCTGAAAAGTGACTGGTAGCAGGATATACATGTAAACAGGGCTGAAAAGTGACTGGTAGCAGGATATACATGTAAACAGGGCTGAAAAGTGACTGGTAGCAGGATATACATGTAAACAGGGCTGAAAGTGACTGGTAACAGGATATACATGTATACAGGGCTGAAAAGTGACTGGTAGCAGGATATACATGTAAACAGGGCTGAAAAGTGACTGGTAGCAGGATATACATGTAAACAGGGCTGAAAGTGACTGGTAGCAGGATATACATGTAAACAGGGCTGAAAAGTGACTGGTAGCAGGATATACATGTAAACAGGGCTGAAAAGTTACTGGTAACAGGATATACATGTAAACAGGGCTGAAAAGTGACTGGTAGCAGGATATACATGTAAACAGGGCTGAAAAGTGACTGGTAGCAGGATATACATGTAAACAGGGCTGAAAAGTGACTGGTAGCAGGATATACATGTAAACAGGGCTGAAAAGTGACTGGTAGCAGGATATACATGTAAACAGGGCTGAAAAGTGACTGGTAGCAGGATATACATGTAAACAGGGCTGAAAAGTGACTGGTAGCAGGATATACATGTAAACAGGGCTGAAAGTGACTGGTAACAGGATATACATGTATACAGGGCTGAAAAGTGACTGGTAGCAGGATATACATGTAAACAGGGCTGAAAAGTGACTGGTAACAGGATATACATGTATACAGGGCTGAAAGTGACTGGTAACAGGATATACATGTAAACAGGCCTGTAAAGTGACTGGTAGCAGGATATACATGTAAACAGGGCTGTAAAGTGACTGGTAGCAGGATATACATGTAAACAGGGCTGTAAAGTGACTGGTAGCAGGATATACATGTAAACAGGGCTGAAAAGTGACTGGTAGAAGAATATACATGTAAACAGGGCTGAAAAGTGACTGGTAGAAGAATATACATGTAAACAGGCCTGTAAAGTGACTGGTAGCAGGATATACATGTAAACAGGGCTGAAAAGTGACTGGTAGCAGGATATACATGTAAACAGGGCTGAAAAGTGACTGGTAGAAGAATATACATGTAAACAGGCCTGTAAAGTCACTGGTAGCAGGATATACATGTAAACAGGGCTGAAAAGTGACTGGTAGCAGGATATACATGTAAACAGGCCTGTAAAGTGACTGGTAGCAGGATATACATGTAAACAGGCCTGTAAAGTGACTGGTAGAAGAATATACATGTAAACAGGCCTGTAAAGTGACTGGTAGCAGGATATACATGTAAACAGGGCTGAAAAGTGACTGGTAGCAGGATATACATGTAAACAGGGCTGTAAAGTGACTGGTAGCAGGATATACATGTAAACAGGGCTGAAACGTGACTGGTAACAGGATATACATGTAAACAGGGCTGAAAAGTGACTGGTAGCAGGATATACATGTAAACAGGGCTGAAAAGTGACTGGTAGCAGGATATACATGTAAACAGGGCTGAAAAGTGACTGGTAGCAGGATATACATGTAAACAGGGCTGAAAAGTGACTGGTAGCAGGATATACATGTAAACAGGGCTGAAAAGTGACTGGTAGCAGGATATACATGTAAACAGGGCTGAAAAGTGACTGGTAGCAGGATATACATGTAAACAGGGCTGAAAGTGACTGGTAACAGGATATACATGTATACAGGGCTGAAAAGTGACTGGTAGCAGGATATACATGTAAACAGGGCTGAAAAGTGACTGGTAACAGGATATACATGTATACAGGGCTGAAAGTGACTGGTAACAGGATATACATGTAAACAGGCCTGTAAAGTGACTGGTAGCAGGATATACATGTAAACAGGGCTGTAAAGTGACTGGTAGCAGGATATACATGTAAACAGGGCTGTAAAGTGACTGGTAGCAGGATATACATGTAAACAGGGCTGAAAAGTGACTGGTAGAAGAATATACATGTAAACAGGGCTGAAAAGTGACTGGTAGAAGAATATACATGTAAACAGGCCTGTAAAGTGACTGGTAGCAGGATATACATGTAAACAGGGCTGAAAAGTGACTGGTAGCAGGATATACATGTAAACAGGGCTGAAAAGTGACTGGTAGAAGAATATACATGTAAACAGGCCTGTAAAGTCACTGGTAGCAGGATATACATGTAAACAGGGCTGAAAAGTGACTGGTAGCAGGATATACATGTAAACAGGCCTGTAAAGTGACTGGTAGCAGGATATACATGTAAACGGGCCTGTAAAGTGACTGGTAGAAGAATATACATGTAAACAGGCCTGTAAAGTGACTGGTAGCAGGATATACATGTAAACAGGGCTGAAAAGTGACTGGTAGCAGGATATACATGTAAACAGGGCTGTAAAGTGACTGGTAGCAGGATATACATGTAAACAGGGCTGAAAAGTGACTGGTAGCAGGATATAAATGTAAACAGGGCTGAAAAGTGACTGGTAGCAGGATATAAATGTAAACAGGGCTGAAAAGTGACTGGTAGAAGAATATACATGTAAACAGGGCTGAAAAGTGACTGGTAGCAGGATATACATGTAAACAGGGCTGAAAAGTGACTGGTAGAAGAATATACATGTAAACAGGGCTGAAAAGTGACTGGTAGCAGGATATACATGTAAACAGGCCTGTAAAGTGACTGGTAGCAGGATATACATGTAAACAGGGCTGAAAAGTGACTGGTAGCAGGATATACATGTAAACAGGCCTGTAAAGTGACTGGTAGCAGGATATACATGTAAACAGGGCTGAAAAGTGACTGGTAGCAGGATATACATCTAAACAGGGCTGAAAAGTGACTGGTAGCAGGATATACATGTAAACAGGGCTGAAAAGTGACTGGTAGCAGGATATACATGTAAACAGGGCTGAAAAGTGACTGGTAGCAGGATATACGTGTAAACAGGGCTGAAAAGTGACTGGTAGCAGGATATACATGTAAACAGGCCTGTAAAGTGATTGGTAGCAGGATATACATGTAAACAGGGCTGAAAAGTGACTGGTAGCAGGATATACATGTAAACAGGCCTGTAAAGTGACTGGTAGCAGGATATACATGTAAACAGGGCTGAAAAGTGACTGGTAGCAGGATATACATGTAAACAGGCCTGTAAAGTGACTGGTAGCAGGATATACATGTAAACAGGGCTGAAAAGTGACTGGTAGCAGGATATACATGTAAACAGGGCTGAAAAGTGATTGGTAGCAGGATATACATGTAAACAGGGCTGAAAAGTGATTGGTAGCAGGATATACATGTAAACAGGGCTGAAAAGTGACTGGTAGCAGGATATACATGTAAACAGGGCTGAAAAGTGACTGGTAGCAGGATATACATGTAAACAGGGCTGTAAAGTGACTGGTAGCAGGATATACATGTAAACAGGGCTGAAAAGTGACTGGTAGCAGGATATACATGTAAACAGGGCTGAAAAGTGACTGGTAGCAGGATATACGTGTAAACAGGGCTGAAAAGTGACTGGTAGCAGGATATACATGTAAACAGGCCTGTAAAGTGACTGGTAGCAGGATATACATGTAAACAGGGCTGAAAAGTGACTGGTAGCAGGATATACATGTAAACAGGCCTGTAAAGTGACTGGTAGCAGGATATACATGTAAACAGGGCTGAAAAGTGACTGGTAGCAGGATATACATCTAAACAGGGCTGAAAAGTGACTGGTAGCAGGATATACATGTAAACAGGGCTGAAAAGTGACTGGTAGCAGGATATACATGTAAACAGGGCTGAAAAGTGACTGGTAGCAGGATATACGTGTAAACAGGGCTGAAAAGTGACTGGTAGCAGGATATACATGTAAACAGGCCTGTAAAGTGATTGGTAGCAGGATATACATGTAAACAGGGCTGAAAAGTGACTGGTAGCAGGATATACATGTAAACAGGCCTGTAAAGTGACTGGTAGCAGGATATACATGTAAACAGGGCTGAAAAGTGACTGGTAGCAGGATATACATGTAAACAGGCCTGTAAAGTGACTGGTAGCAGGATATACATGTAAACAGGGCTGAAAAGTGACTGGTAGCAGGATATACATGTAAACAGGGCTGAAAAGTGATTGGTAGCAGGATATACATGTAAACAGGGCTGAAAAGTGATTGGTAGCAGGATATACATGTAAACAGGGCTGAAAAGTGACTGGTAGCAGGATATACATGTAAACAGGGCTGAAAAGTGACTGGTAGCAGGATATACATGTAAACAGGGCTGTAAAGTGACTGGTAGCAGGATATACATGTAAACAGGGCTGAAAAGTGACTGGTAGCAGGATATACATGTAAACAGGGCTGAAAAGTGACTGGTAGCAGGATATACATGTAAACAGGGCTGAAAAGTGACTGGTAACAGGATATACATGTAAACAGGGCTGTAAAGTGACTGGTAGCAGGATATACATGTTAACAGGGCTGAAAAGTGACTGGTAGCAGGATATACATGTAAACAGGGCTGAAAAGTGACTGGTAGCAGGATATACATGTAAACAGGGCTGTAAAGTGACTGGTAGCAGGATATACATGTAAACAGGGCTGAAAAGTGACTGGTAGAAGAATATACATGTAAACAGGCCTGTAAAGTGACTGGTAGCAGGATATACATGTAAACAGGGCTGAAAAGTGACTGGTAGCAGGATATACATGTAAACAGGGCTGAAAAGTGACTGGTAACAGGATATACATGTAAACAGGGCTGTAAAGTGACTGGTAGCAGGATATACATGTTAACAGGGCTGAAAAGTGACTGGTAGCAGGATATACATGTAAACAGGGCTGAAAAGTGACTGGTAGCAGGATATACATGTAAACAGGGCTGTAAAGTGACTGGTAGCAGGATATACATGTAAACAGGGCTGAAAAGTGACTGGTAGAAGAATATACATGTAAACAGGCCTGTAAAGTGACTGGTAGCAGGATATACATCTAAACAGGGCTGAAAAGTGACTGGTAGCAGGATATACATGTAAACAGGGCTGAAAAGTGACTGGTAGCAGGATATACATGTAAACAGGGCTGTAAAGTGACTGGTAGCAGGATATACATGTAAACAGGGCTGAAACGTGACTGGTAACAGGATATACATGTAAACAGGGCTGAAAAGTGACTGGTAGCAGGATATACATGTAAACAGGGCTGAAAAGTGACTGGTAGCAGGATATACATGTAAACAGGGCTGAAAAGTGACTGGTAGCAGGATATACATGTAAACAGGGCTGAAAAGTGACTGGTAGCAGGATATACATATAAACAGGGCTGAAAAGTGACTGGTAGCAGGATATACATGTAAACAGGGCTGAAAAGTGACTGGTAGCAGGATATACATGTAAACAGGGCTGAAAGTGACTGGTAACAGGATATACATGTATACAGGGCTGAAAAGTGACTGGTAGCAGGATATACATGTAAACAGGGCTGAAAAGTGACTGGTAACAGGATATACATGTATACAGGGCTGAAAGTGACTGGTAACAGGATATACATGTAAACAGGGCTGAAAGTGACTGGTAACAGGATATACATGTAAACAGGGCTGTAAAGTGACTGGTAGCAGGATATACATGTAAACAGGGCTGTAAAGTGACTGGTAGCAGGATATACATGTAAACAGGGCTGAAAAGTGACTGGTAGAAGAATATACATGTAAACAGGGCTGAAAAGTGACTGGTAGAAGAATATACATGTAAACAGGCCTGTAAAGTGACTGGTAGCAGGATATACATGTAAACAGGGCTGAAAAGTGACTGGTAGCAGGATATACATGTAAACAGGGCTGAAAAGTGACTGGTAGAAGAATATACATGTAAACAGGCCTGTAAAGTCACTGGTAGCAGGATATACATGTAAACAGGGCTGAAAAGTGACTGGTAGCAGGATATACATGTAAACAGGCCTGTAAAGTGACTGGTAGCAGGATATACATGTAAACAGGCCTGTAAAGTGACTGGTAGAAGAATATACATGTAAACAGGCCTGTAAAGTGACTGGTAGCAGGATATACATGTAAACAGGGCTGAAAAGTGACTGGTAGCAGGATATACATGTAAACAGGGCTGTAAAGTGACTGGTAGCAGGATATACATGTAAACAGGGCTGAAAAGTGACTGGTAGCAGGATATAAATGTAAACAGGGCTGAAAAGTGACTGGTAGCAGGATATAAATGTAAACAGGGCTGAAAAGTGACTGGTAGAAGAATATACATGTAAACAGGGCTGAAAAGTGACTGGTAGCAGGATATACATGTAAACAGGGCTGAAAAGTGACTGGTAGAAGAATATACATGTAAACAGGGCTGAAAAGTGACTGGTAGCAGGATATACATGTAAACAGGCCTGTAAAGTGACTGGTAGCAGGATATACATGTAAACAGGGCTGAAAAGTGACTGGTAGCAGGATATACATGTAAACAGGCCTGTAAAGTGACTGGTAGCAGGATATACATGTAAACAGGGCTGAAAAGTGACTGGTAGCAGGATATACATCTAAACAGGGCTGAAAAGTGACTGGTAGCAGGATATACATGTAAACAGGGCTGAAAAGTGACTGGTAGCAGGATATACATGTAAACAGGGCTGAAAAGTGACTGGTAGCAGGATATACGTGTAAACAGGGCTGAAAAGTGACTGGTAGCAGGATATACATGTAAACAGGCCTGTAAAGTGATTGGTAGCAGGATATACATGTAAACAGGGCTGAAAAGTGACTGGTAGCAGGATATACATGTAAACAGGCCTGTAAAGTGACTGGTAGCAGGATATACATGTAAACAGGGCTGAAAAGTGACTGGTAGCAGGATATACATGTAAACAGGCCTGTAAAGTGACTGGTAGCAGGATATACATGTAAACAGGGCTGAAAAGTGACTGGTAGCAGGATATACATGTAAACAGGGCTGAAAAGTGATTGGTAGCAGGATATACATGTAAACAGGGCTGAAAAGTGATTGGTAGCAGGATATACATGTAAACAGGGCTGAAAAGTGACTGGTAGCAGGATATACATGTAAACAGGGCTGAAAAGTGACTGGTAGCAGGATATACATGTAAACAGGGCTGTAAAGTGACTGGTAGCAGGATATACATGTAAACAGGGCTGAAAAGTGACTGGTAGCAGGATATACATGTAAACAGGGCTGAAAAGTGACTGGTAGCAGGATATACATGTAAACAGGCCTGTAAAGTGACTGGTAGCAGGATATACATGTAAACAGGGCTGAAAAGTGACTGGTAGCAGGATATACATGTAAACAGGCCTGTAAAGTGACTGGTAGCAGGATATACATGTAAACAGGGCTGAAAAGTGACTGGTAGCAGGATATACATGTAAACAGGCCTGTAAAGTGATTGGTAGCAGGATATACATGTAAACAGGGCTGAAAAGTGACTGGTAGCAGGATATACATGTAAACAGGCCTGTAAAGTGACTGGTAGCAGGATATACATGTAAACAGGGCTGAAAAGTGACTGGTAGCAGGATATACATGTAAACAGGCCTGTAAAGTGACTGGTAGCAGGATATACATGTAAACAGGCCTGTAAAGTGACTGGTAGAAGAATATACATGTAAACAGGCCTGTAAAGTGACTGGTAGCAGGATATACATGTAAACAGGGCTGAAAAGTGACTGGTAGCAGGATATACATGTAAACAGGGCTGTAAAGTGACTGGTAGCAGGATATACATGTAAACAGGGCTGAAAAGTGACTGGTAGCAGGATATAAATGTAAACAGGGCTGAAAAGTGACTGGTAGCAGGATATAAATGTAAACAGGGCTGAAAAGTGACTGGTAGAAGAATATACATGTAAACAGGGCTGAAAAGTGACTGGTAGCAGGATATACATGTAAACAGGGCTGAAAAGTGACTGGTAGAAGAATATACATGTAAACAGGGCTGAAAAGTGACTGGTAGCAGGATATACATGTAAACAGGCCTGTAAAGTGACTGGTAGCAGGATATACATGTAAACAGGGCTGAAAAGTGACTGGTAGCAGGATATACATGTAAACAGGCCTGTAAAGTGACTGGTAGCAGGATATACATGTAAACAGGGCTGAAAAGTGACTGGTAGCAGGATATACATCTAAACAGGGCTGAAAAGTGACTGGTAGCAGGATATACATGTAAACAGGGCTGAAAAGTGACTGGTAGCAGGATATACATGTAAACAGGGCTGAAAAGTGACTGGTAGCAGGATATACGTGTAAACAGGGCTGAAAAGTGACTGGTAGCAGGATATACATGTAAACAGGCCTGTAAAGTGATTGGTAGCAGGATATACATGTAAACAGGGCTGAAAAGTGACTGGTAGCAGGATATACATGTAAACAGGCCTGTAAAGTGACTGGTAGCAGGATATACATGTAAACAGGGCTGAAAAGTGACTGGTAGCAGGATATACATGTAAACAGGCCTGTAAAGTGACTGGTAGCAGGATATACATGTAAACAGGGCTGAAAAGTGACTGGTAGCAGGATATACATGTAAACAGGGCTGAAAAGTGATTGGTAGCAGGATATACATGTAAACAGGGCTGAAAAGTGATTGGTAGCAGGATATACATGTAAACAGGGCTGAAAAGTGACTGGTAGCAGGATATACATGTAAACAGGGCTGAAAAGTGACTGGTAGCAGGATATACATGTAAACAGGGCTGTAAAGTGACTGGTAGCAGGATATACATGTAAACAGGGCTGAAAAGTGACTGGTAGCAGGATATACATGTAAACAGGGCTGAAAAGTGACTGGTAGCAGGATATACATGTAAACAGGGCTGAAAAGTGACTGGTAACAGGATATACATGTAAACAGGGCTGTAAAGTGACTGGTAGCAGGATATACATGTTAACAGGGCTGAAAAGTGACTGGTAGCAGGATATACATGTAAACAGGGCTGAAAAGTGACTGGTAGCAGGATATACATGTAAACAGGGCTGTAAAGTGACTGGTAGCAGGATATACATGTAAACAGGGCTGAAAAGTGACTGGTAGCAGGATATACATGTAAACAGGGCTGAAAAGTGACTGGTAGCAGGATATACATGTAAACAGGGCTGAAAAGTGACTGGTAACAGGATATACATGTAAACAGGGCTGTAAAGTGACTGGTAGCAGGATATACATGTTAACAGGGCTGAAAAGTGACTGGTAGCAGGATATACATGTAAACAGGGCTGAAAAGTGACTGGTAGCAGGATATACATGTAAACAGGGCTGAAAAGTGACTGGTAGCAGGATATACATGTAAACAGGGCTGAAAAGTGACTGGTAGCAGGATATACATGTATACAGGGCTGGAAAGTGACTGGTAGCAGGATATACATGTAAACAGGGCTGAAAAGTGACTGGTAACAGGATATACATGTAAACAGGGCTGAAAAGTGACTGGTAACAGGATATACATGTAAACAGGGCTGTAAAGTGACTGGTAGCAGGATATACATGTAAACAGGGCTGAAAAGTGACTGGTAGCAGGATATACATGTAAACAGGGCTGAAAAGTGACTGGTAGCAGGATATACATGTAAACAGGGCTGAAAAGTGACTGGTAACAGGATATACATGTAAACAGGGCTGAAAAGTGACTGGTAGCAGGATATACATGTAAACAGGGCTGAAAAGTGACTGGTAGCAGTATATACATGTTAACAGGGCTGAAAAGTGACTGGTAGCAGGATATACATGTAAACAGGGCTGAAAAGTGACTGGTAACAGGATATACATGTAAACAGGGCTGTAAAATGACTGGTAGCAGGATATACATGTTAACAGGGCTGAAAAGTGACTGGTAGCAGGATATACATGTAAACAGGGCTGAAAAGTGACTGGTAGCAGGATATACATGTTAACAGGGCTGAAAAGTGACTGGTAGCAGGATATACATGTAAACAGGGCTGAAAAGTGACTGGTAACAGGATATACATGTAAACAGGGCTGTAAAGTGACTGGTAGCAGGATATACATGTTAACAGGGCTGAAAAGTGACTGGTAGCAGGATATACATGTAAACAGGGCTGAAAAGTGACTGGTAGCAGGATATACATGTAAACAGGGCTGAAAAGTGACTGGTAGCAGGATATACATGTATACAGGGCTGGAAAGTGACTGGTAGCAGGATATACATGTAAACAGGGCTGAAAAGTGACTGGTAACAGGATATACATGTAAACAGGGCTGAAAAGTGACTGGTAGCAGGATATACATGTAAACAGGGCTGAAAAGTGACTGGTAGCAGGATATACATGTAAACAGGGCTGAAAAGTGACTGGTAGCAGGATATACATGTAAACAGGGCTGAAAAGTGACTGGTAGCAGGATATACATGTAAACAGGGCTGAAAAGTGACTGGTAGCAGGATATACATGTAAACAGGGCTGTAAAGTGACTGGTAGCAGGATATACATGTAAACAGGGCTGAAAAGTGACTGGTAGCAGGATATACATGTAAACAGGGCTGAAAAGTGACTGGTAGCAGGATATACATGTAAACAGGGCTGAAAAGTGACTGGTAGCAGGATATACATGTAAACAGGGCTGTAAAGTGACTGGTAGCAGGATATACATGTAAACAGGGCTGAAAAGTGACTGGTAGCAGGATATACATGTAAACAGGGCTGAAAAGTGATTGGTAGCAGGATTTACATGTAAACAGGGCTGAAAAGTGACTGGTAACAGGATATACATGTAAACAGGGCTGAAAAGTGACTGGTAGCAGGATATACATGTAAACAGGGCTGAAAAGTGACTGGTAACAGGATATACATGTAAACAGGGCTGAAAAGTGACTGGTAGCAGGATATACATGTAAACAGGGCTGTAAAGTGACTGGTAGCAGGATATACATGTAAACAGGGCTGAAAAGTGACTGGTAGCAGGATATACATGTAAACAGGGCTGAAAAGTGACTGGTAACAGGATATACATGTAAACAGGGCTGTAAAGTGACTGGTAGCAGGATATACATGTTAACAGGGCTGAAAAGTGACTGGTAGCAGGATATACATGTAAACAGGGCTGAAAAGTGACTGGTAGCAGGATATACATGTAAACAGGGCTGAAAAGTGACTGGTAGCAGGATATACATGTATACAGGGCTGGAAAGTGACTGGTAGCAGGATATACATGTAAACAGGGCTGAAAAGTGACTGGTAACAGGATATACATGTAAACAGGGCTGAAAAGTGACTGGTAACAGGATATACATGTAAACAGGGCTGAAAAGTGACTGGTAGCAGGATATACATGTAAACAGGGCTGAAAAGTGACTGGTAGCAGGATATACATGTAAACAGGGCTGAAAAGTGACTGGTAGCAGGATATACATGTAAACAGGGCTGAAAAGTGACTGGTAGCAGGATATACATGTAAACAGGGCTGTAAAGTGACTGGTAGCAGGATATACATGTAAACAGGGCTGAAAAGTGACTGGTAGCAGGATATACATGTAAACAGGGCTGAAAAGTGACTGGTAGCAGGATATACATGTAAACAGGGCTGAAAAGTGACTGGTAGCAGGATATACATGTAAACAGGCCTGTAAAGTGACTGGTAGCAGGATATACATGTAAACAGGGCTGAAAAGTGACTGGTAGCAGGATATACATGTAAACAGGGCTGAAAAGTGACTGGTAGCAGGATATACATGTAAACAGGGCTGAAAAGTGACTGGTAGCAGGATATACATGTAAACAGGGCTGAAAAGTGACTGGTAGCAGGATATACATGTAAACAGGGCTGAAAGTGACTGGTAACAGGATATACATGTATACAGGGCTGAAAAGTGACTGGTAGCAGGATATACATGTAAACAGGGCTGAAAAGTGACTGGTAGCAGGATATACATGTAAACAGGGCTGAAAGTGACTGGTAGCAGGATATACATGTAAACAGGGCTGAAAAGTGACTGGTAGCAGGATATACATGTAAACAGGGCTGAAAAGTGACTGGTAACAGGATATACATGTAAACAGGGCTGAAAAGTGACTGGTAGCAGGATATACATGTAAAAAGGGCTGAAAAGTGACTGGTAGCAGGATATACATGTAAACAGGGCTGAAAAGTGACTGGTAGCAGGATATACATGTAAACAGGGCTGAAAAGTGACTGGTAGCAGGATATACATGTAAACAGGGCTGAAAAGTGACTGGTAGCAGGATATACATGTAAACAGGGCTGAAAAGTGACTGGTAGCAGGATATACATGTAAACAGGGCTGAAAGTGACTGGTAACAGGATATACATGTATACAGGGCTGAAAAGTGACTGGTAGCAGGATATACATGTAAACAGGGCTGAAAAGTGACTGGTAACAGGATATACATGTATACAGGGCTGAAAGTGACTGGTAACAGGATATACATGTAAACAGGCCTGTAAAGTGACTGGTAGCAGGATATACATGTAAACAGGGCTGTAAAGTGACTGGTAGCAGGATATACATGTAAACAGGGCTGTAAAGTGACTGGTAGCAGGATATACATGTAAACAGGGCTGAAAAGTGACTGGTAGAAGAATATACATGTAAACAGGGCTGAAAAGTGACTGGTAGAAGAATATACATGTAAACAGGCCTGTAAAGTGACTGGTAGCAGGATATACATGTAAACAGGGCTGAAAAGTGACTGGTAGCAGGATATACATGTAAACAGGGCTGAAAAGTGACTGGTAGAAGAATATACATGTAAACAGGCCTGTAAAGTCACTGGTAGCAGGATATACATGTAAACAGGGCTGAAAAGTGACTGGTAGCAGGATATACATGTAAACAGGCCTGTAAAGTGACTGGTAGCAGGATATACATGTAAACAGGCCTGTAAAGTGACTGGTAGAAGAATATACATGTAAACAGGCCTGTAAAGTGACTGGTAGCAGGATATACATGTAAACAGGGCTGAAAAGTGACTGGTAGCAGGATATACATGTAAACAGGGCTGTAAAGTGACTGGTAGCAGGATATACATGTAAACAGGGCTGAAAAGTGACTGGTAGCAGGATATACATGTAAACAGGGCTGAAAAGTGACTGGTAGCAGGATATACATGTAAACAGGGCTGAAAAGTGACTGGTAGCAGGATATACATGTAAACAGGGCTGAAAAGTGACTGGTAGCAGGATATACATGTAAACAGGGCTGAAAAGTGACTGGTAGCAGGATATACATGTAAACAGGGCTGAAAAGTGACTGGTAGAAGAATATACATGTAAACAGGCCTGTAAAGTGACTGGTAGCAGGATATACATGTAAACAGGGCTGAAAAGTGACTGGTAGCAGGATATACATGTAAACAGGGCTGAAAAGTGACTGGTAGCAGGATATACATGTAAACAGGGCTGAAAAGTGACTGGTAGCAGGATATACATGTAAACAGGGCTGAAAAGTGACTGGTAGCAGGATATACATGTAAACAGGGCTGAAAAGTGACTGGTAGCAGGATATACATGTAAACAGGGCTGAAAAGTGACTGGTAGCAGGATATACATGTAAACAGGGCTGAAAGTGACTGGTAACAGGATATACATGTATACAGGGCTGAAAAGTGACTGGTAGCAGGATATACATGTAAACAGGGCTGAAAAGTGACTGGTAACAGGATATACATGTATACAGGGCTGAAAGTGACTGGTAACAGGATATACATGTAAACAGGCCTGTAAAGTGACTGGTAGCAGGATATACATGTAAACAGGGCTGTAAAGTGACTGGTAGCAGGATATACATGTAAACAGGGCTGTAAAGTGACTGGTAGCAGGATATACATGTAAACAGGGCTGAAAAGTGACTGGTAGAAGAATATACATGTAAACAGGGCTGAAAAGTGACTGGTAGAAGAATATACATGTAAACAGGCCTGTAAAGTGACTGGTAGCAGGATATACATGTAAACAGGGCTGAAAAGTGACTGGTAGCAGGATATACATGTAAACAGGGCTGAAAAGTGACTGGTAGAAGAATATACATGTAAACAGGCCTGTAAAGTCACTGGTAGCAGGATATACATGTAAACAGGGCTGAAAAGTGACTGGTAGCAGGATATACATGTAAACAGGCCTGTAAAGTGACTGGTAGCAGGATATACATGTAAACAGGCCTGTAAAGTGACTGGTAGAAGAATATACATGTAAACAGGCCTGTAAAGTGACTGGTAGCAGGATATACATGTAAACAGGGCTGAAAAGTGACTGGTAGCAGGATATACATGTAAACAGGGCTGTAAAGTGACTGGTAGCAGGATATACATGTAAACAGGGCTGAAAAGTGACTGGTAGCAGGATATAAATGTAAACAGGGCTGAAAAGTGACTGGTAGCAGGATATAAATGTAAACAGGGCTGAAAAGTGACTGGTAGAAGAATATACATGTAAACAGGGCTGAAAAGTGACTGGTAGCAGGATATACATGTAAACAGGGCTGAAAAGTGACTGGTAGAAGAATATACATGTAAACAGGGCTGAAAAGTGACTGGTAGCAGGATATACATGTAAACAGGCCTGTAAAGTGACTGGTAGCAGGATATACATGTAAACAGGGCTGAAAAGTGACTGGTAGCAGGATATACATGTAAACAGGCCTGTAAAGTGACTGGTAGCAGGATATACATGTAAACAGGGCTGAAAAGTGACTGGTAGCAGGATATACATCTAAACAGGGCTGAAAAGTGACTGGTAGCAGGATATACATGTAAACAGGGCTGAAAAGTGACTGGTAGCAGGATATACATGTAAACAGGGCTGAAAAGTGACTGGTAGCAGGATATACGTGTAAACAGGGCTGAAAAGTGACTGGTAGCAGGATATACATGTAAACAGGCCTGTAAAGTGATTGGTAGCAGGATATACATGTAAACAGGGCTGAAAAGTGACTGGTAGCAGGATATACATGTAAACAGGCCTGTAAAGTGACTGGTAGCAGGATATACATGTAAACAGGGCTGAAAAGTGACTGGTAGCAGGATATACATGTAAACAGGCCTGTAAAGTGACTGGTAGCAGGATATACATGTAAACAGGGCTGAAAAGTGACTGGTAGCAGGATATACATGTAAACAGGGCTGAAAAGTGATTGGTAGCAGGATATACATGTAAACAGGGCTGAAAAGTGATTGGTAGCAGGATATACATGTAAACAGGGCTGAAAAGTGACTGGTAGCAGGATATACATGTAAACAGGGCTGAAAAGTGACTGGTAGCAGGATATACATGTAAACAGGGCTGTAAAGTGACTGGTAGCAGGATATACATGTAAACAGGGCTGAAAAGTGACTGGTAGCAGGATATACATGTAAACAGGGCTGAAAAGTGACTGGTAGCAGGATATACATGTAAACAGGGCTGAAAAGTGACTGGTAACAGGATATACATGTAAACAGGGCTGTAAAGTGACTGGTAGCAGGATATACATGTTAACAGGGCTGAAAAGTGACTGGTAGCAGGATATACATGTAAACAGGGCTGAAAAGTGACTGGTAGCAGGATATACATGTAAACAGGGCTGTAAAGTGACTGGTAGCAGGATATACATGTAAACAGGGCTGAAAAGTGACTGGTAGCAGGATATACATGTAAACAGGGCTGAAAAGTGACTGGTAGCAGGATATACATGTAAACAGGGCTGAAAAGTGACTGGTAGAAGAATATACATGTAAACAGGCCTGTAAAGTGACTGGTAGCAGGATATACATGTAAACAGGGCTGAAAAGTGACTGGTAGCAGGATATACATGTAAACAGGGCTGAAAAGTGACTGGTAACAGGATATACATGTAAACAGGGCTGTAAAGTGACTGGTAGCAGGATATACATGTTAACAGGGCTGAAAAGTGACTGGTAGCAGGATATACATGTAAACAGGGCTGAAAAGTGACTGGTAGCAGGATATACATGTAAACAGGGCTGTAAAGTGACTGGTAGCAGGATATACATGTAAACAGGGCTGAAAAGTGACTGGTAGCAGGATATACATGTAAACAGGGCTGAAAAGTGACTGGTAGCAGGATATACATGTAAACAGGGCTGAAAAGTGACTGGTAGAAGAATATACATGTAAACAGGCCTGTAAAGTGACTGGTAGCAGGATATACATGTTAACAGGGCTGAAAAGTGACTGGTAGCAGGATATACATGTAAACAGGGCTGAAAAGTGACTGGTAGCAGGATATACATGTAAACAGGCCTGTAAAGTGACTGGTAGCAGGATATACATGTAAACAGGGCTGAAAAGTGACTGGTAGCAGGATATACATCTAAACAGGGCTGAAAAGTGACTGGTAGCAGGATATACATGTAAACAGGGCTGAAAAGTGACTGGTAGCAGGATATACATGTAAACAGGGCTGAAAAGTGACTGGTAGCAGGATATACGTGTAAACAGGGCTGAAAAGTGACTGGTAGCAGGATATACATGTAAACAGGCCTGTAAAGTGATTGGTAGCAGGATATACATGTAAACAGGGCTGAAAAGTGACTGGTAGCAGGATATACATGTAAACAGGCCTGTAAAGTGACTGGTAGCAGGATATACATGTAAACAGGGCTGAAAAGTGACTGGTAGCAGGATATACATGTAAACAGGCCTGTAAAGTGACTGGTAGCAGGATATACATGTAAACAGGGCTGAAAAGTGACTGGTAGCAGGATATACATGTAAACAGGGCTGAAAAGTGATTGGTAGCAGGATATACATGTAAACAGGGCTGAAAAGTGATTGGTAGCAGGATATACATGTAAACAGGGCTGAAAAGTGACTGGTAGCAGGATATACATGTAAACAGGGCTGAAAAGTGACTGGTAGCAGGATATACATGTAAACAGGGCTGTAAAGTGACTGGTAGCAGGATATACATGTAAACAGGGCTGAAAAGTGACTGGTAGCAGGATATACATGTAAACAGGGCTGAAAAGTGACTGGTAGCAGGATATACATGTAAACAGGGCTGAAAAGTGACTGGTAACAGGATATACATGTAAACAGGGCTGTAAAGTGACTGGTAGCAGGATATACATGTTAACAGGGCTGAAAAGTGACTGGTAGCAGGATATACATGTAAACAGGGCTGAAAAGTGACTGGTAGCAGGATATACATGTAAACAGGGCTGTAAAGTGACTGGTAGCAGGATATACATGTAAACAGGGCTGAAAAGTGACTGGTAGCAGGATATACATGTAAACAGGGCTGAAAAGTGACTGGTAGCAGGATATACATGTAAACAGGGCTGAAAAGTGACTGGTAACAGGATATACATGTAAACAGGGCTGTAAAGTGACTGGTAGCAGGATATACATGTTAACAGGGCTGAAAAGTGACTGGTAGCAGGATATACATGTAAACAGGGCTGAAAAGTGACTGGTAGCAGGATATACATGTAAACAGGGCTGAAAAGTGACTGGTAGCAGGATATACATGTAAACAGGGCTGAAAAGTGACTGGTAGCAGGATATACATGTATACAGGGCTGGAAAGTGACTGGTAGCAGGATATACATGTAAACAGGGCTGAAAAGTGACTGGTAACAGGATATACATGTAAACAGGGCTGAAAAGTGACTGGTAACAGGATATACATGTAAACAGGGCTGTAAAGTGACTGGTAGCAGGATATACATGTAAACAGGGCTGAAAAGTGACTGGTAGCAGGATATACATGTAAACAGGGCTGAAAAGTGACTGGTAGCAGGATATACATGTAAACAGGGCTGAAAAGTGACTGGTAACAGGATATACATGTAAACAGGGCTGAAAAGTGACTGGTAGCAGGATATACATGTAAACAGGGCTGAAAAGTGACTGGTAGCAGGATATACATGTTAACAGGGCTGAAAAGTGACTGGTAGCAGGATATACATGTAAACAGGGCTGAAAAGTGACTGGTAACAGGATATACATGTAAACAGGGCTGTAAAGTGACTGGTAGCAGGATATACATGTTAACAGGGCTGAAAAGTGACTGGTAGCAGGATATACATGTAAACAGGGCTGAAAAGTGACTGGTAGCAGGATATACATGTTAACAGGGCTGAAAAGTGACTGGTAGCAGGATATACATGTAAACAGGGCTGAAAAGTGACTGGTAACAGGATATACATGTAAACAGGGCTGTAAAGTGACTGGTAGCAGGATATACATGTTAACAGGGCTGAAAAGTGACTGGTAGCAGGATATACATGTAAACAGGGCTGAAAAGTGACTGGTAGCAGGATATACATGTAAACAGGGCTGAAAAGTGACTGGTAGCAGGATATACATGTATACAGGGCTGGAACGTGACTGGTAGCAGGATATACATGTAAACAGGGCTGAAAAGTGACTGGTAACAGGATATACATGTAAACAGGGCTGAAAAGTGACTGGTAGCAGGATATACATGTAAACAGGGCTGAAAAGTGACTGGTTGCAGGATATACATGTAAACAGGGCTGAAAAGTGACTGGTAGCAGGATATACATGTAAACAGGGCTGAAAAGTGACTGGTAGCAGGATATACATGTAAACAGGGCTGTAAAGTGACTGGTAGCAGGATATACATGTAAACAGGGCTGAAAAGTGACTGGTAGCAGGATATACATGTAAACAGGGCTGAAAAGTGACTGGTAGCAGGATATACATGTAAACAGGGCTGAAAAGTGACTGGTAGCAGGATATACATGTAAACAGGGCTGAAAAGTGACTGGTAGCAGGATATACATGTAAACAGGGCTGAAAAGTGACTGGTAGCAGGATATACATGTAAACAGGGCTGAAAAGTGACTGGTAGCAGGATATACATGTAAACAGGGCTGAAAAGTGACTGGTAGCAGGATATACATGTAAACAGGGCTGAAAAGTGACTGGTAGCAGGATATACATCTAAACAGGGCTGAAAAGTGACTGGTAGCAGGATATACATGTAAACAGGGCTGAAAAGTGACTGGTAGCAGGATATACATGTAAACAGGGCTGTAAAGTGACTGGTAGCAGGATATACATGTAAACAGGGCTGAAAAGTGACTGGTAGCAGGATATACATGTAAACAGGGCTGAAAAGTGATTGGTAGCAGGATTTACATGTAAACAGGGCTGAAAAGTGACTGGTAACAGGATATACATGTAAACAGGGCTGAAAAGTGACTGGTAGCAGGATATACATGTAAACAGGGCTGAAAAGTGACTGGTAACAGGATATACATGTAAACAGGGCTGAAAAGTGACTGGTAGCAGGATATACATGTAAACAGGGCTGAAAAGTGACTGGTAGCAGGATATACATGTAAACAGGACTGAAAAGTGACTGGTAGCAGGATATACATGTAAACAGGGCTGAAAAGTGACTGGTAGCAGGATATACATGTAAACAGGGCTGAAAAGTGACTGGTAGCAGGATATACATGTAAACAGGGCTGTAAAGTGACTGGTAGCAGGATATACATGTAAACAGGGCTGAAAAGTGACTGGTAGCAGGATATACATGTAAACAGGGCTGAAAAGTGACTGGTAGCAGGATATACATGTAAACAGGGCTGAAAAGTGACTGGTAGCAGGATATACATGTAAACAGGGCTGAAAAGTGACTGGTAGCAGGATATACATGTAAACAGGGCTGAAAAGTGACTGGTAGCAGGATATACATGTAAACAGGGCTGAAAAGTGACTGGTAGCAGGATATACATGTAAACAGGGCTGAAAAGTGACTGGTAGCAGGATATACATGTAAACAGGGCTGAAAAGTGACTGGTAGCAGGATATACATCTAAACAGGGCTGAAAAGTGACTGGTAGCAGGATATACATGTAAACAGGGCTGAAAAGTGACTGGTAGCAGGATATACATGTAAACAGGGCTGTAAAGTGACTGGTAGCAGGATATACATGTAAACAGGGCTGAAAAGTGACTGGTAGCAGGATATACACGTAAACAGGGCTGAAAAGTGATTGGTAGCAGGATTTACATGTAAACAGGGCTGAAAAGTGACTGGTAGCAGGATATACATGTAAACAGGCCTGTAAAGTGACTGGTAGCAGGATATACATGTAAACAGGCCTGTAAAGTGACTGGTAGCAGGATATACATGTAAACAGGGCTGAAAAGTGACTGGTAGCAGGATATACATGTAAACAGGGCTGAAAAGTGACTGGTACCAGGATATACATGTAAACAGGGCTGTAAAGTGACTGGTAGCAGGATATACATGTAAACAGGGCTGTAAAGTGACTGGTAGCAGGATATACATGTAAACAGGGCTGAAAAGTGACTGGTAGCAGGATATACATGTAAACAGGGCTGAAAAGTGACTGGTAGCAGGATATACATGTAAACAGGGCTGAAAAGTGACTGGTAGCAGGATATACATGTAAACAGGGCTGTAAAGTGACTGGTAGCAGGATATACATGTAAACAGGGCTGAAAAGTGACTGGTAGCAGGATATACATGTAAACAGGGCTGTAAAGTGACTGGTAGCAGGATATACATGTAAACAGGGCTGAAAAGTGACTGGTGGCAGGATAAATAGATAAATACTAATGTTAATGGCAATCAATAACCAATGAACAGCAGTGTAAGGGTAGTAATACATCAATAATCATTTTAGCAGCAGTGTAGGTGTGTAGTTGTTAGCCATTTAACAGTCTTATGACCAGGGGGTAGAAGCTGTTTAGGAGTCTGTTGGTCTGGGCCTTGATGCACTGGTACTGTCTGCCAGACATGAGCATGGAGAACAGCCCATGTCTCGGGGGGCTGGAGTCTTATACCATTTCATTTACCATCTCAGACAGATAGTGTACTTCCTGGATGGCTGGGAGTTCGCCCCCAGTGACGCGTTGGGCCGTCTGCACCACCCTCTGTAGGGCCTTCCGGTTGAGGGCGGTGCAGTTGGCATACCAGACGGTTCTACAACCAGTTAGAATGCTCTCGATGGTGCAGCTGTAAAAGTTCCTTGTGGTCTGAGGGGCCATGCCAAATCCTTCTTCACAACTGTGCTGGTGTGAAGGGAGCATGTTAAGTCCTCAGTGATGTGGACAAAGGAACGTGAAGCTCTTGACCCTGTCCACTACAGCCCTGTTGATGTGGATGGCCCCCCTGTTTCCTATAGTCCACGAACAATTCCTTGGTCTTGCTGATGTTGAGGGAGAGGTTGTGTCTTGCCTAGTGTAATGGCCGTTGTTGGTGGAAGAAGGTGAGGACCAAGGTGCAGCGTGGTATGTGTCCATATTTATTAAAATGAACACGGAAATAACTAAAAATACCAAAGAGAACCGAGCGAAAACAGTTCTGGCTTGTGTAGACACACAACAGAAAACAGTCACCCACGAAACACAATAGAAAACAGGCTCCCTAAATATGGTTCTCAATCAGGGACAACGATCAGCTGCCTCTGATTGAGAACCATACCAGGCCAAACACAGAAATAGCAAATCATAGAAAAACTTACAAAGACAACCCACCCAACTCACGCCCTGACCATAATAAAACAAAGACATAACAAAAGAACTAAGGTCAGAACGTGACGCCTAGTTAAAAAAAAGTTCAATAAATAAATACAAAAATAGTGCACAGGGGCAGTGTCATGCTGAAACAGGAAAGGGCCTTCCCCAAACTGTTGCCACAAAGTTGGAAGTCTAGAATGTCATTGTATGCTGTAGCGTTAAGATTTCCCTTCAATGGAACTAAGGGGTCTAGCCCGAACCATGAAAAACAGCCCTCCAAACCCAGATTTGTCCGTCGGACTGACAGATGGTGAAGCGCGATTCATCACTCCAGAAAACGCGTTTCCACTGGTCCAGAGTCCAAAGGCGGTGAGCTTTACACCACTCCAGCCGATGCTTGGCATTTCAAATTGTTATCTTAGGTTTGTGTGCGGCTGCTTGGCCATGGAAACCCATTTCATGAAGCTCCTGGCGAAGTTGTTGTGCTGAAATAGCTTCCAGAGGCAGTTTGGAAGTCGGTGTTGCAAATGAGGACAGACCATTTTTACGTGTTACATGCTTCAGCAGTTGGCGGTCCCGTTCTGTGAGCTTGTGCAGCCTCGGCCTACCACTTCATGGCTGAGCTGTTGTTGCTCCTAGACGTTTCCACTGCACAGCAACAGCACTTACAGTTGACCTGGGCAGCTCTAGCAGGACAGACATTTGATGAACTGACTTGTTGGACAGTGCCACGTTGAAAGTCACTGAGCTCTTCAGTAACGCCATTCTACTGCCAATGTTTGTCTATGGAGATTTCATGGCTGTGTGCTTAATTTTATACACCTGTCAGCAACGGTGTGGCTGAAATAGCCAAATCCACTCATTTGAATGGATTTCCACATACTTTTGTATATATAGTTTATCTTAAGATGAATAAGAGCGTATGCTAAATAACAAAAATGTAAATGTAAAACGTGAGTAAATATAAAGAAAACAGAGAAGCAGTAAGTAAGAACAATCTTTTATTTGTGTTTTCGGGAAAGTTTGACGACATCCCCATTGCCAGCACTGAGTGGGCTGGAACAGTGGACACCACCGGTGCAGATGGGTCGTTGTAGCTCAATAAAAGTCACTATAAGAGTTATCATCATCCACGTCAGGGAGATCAGGAACAACATCCAGTTGGGAGAGCATACATACAGTCACTGAGGTGAAAATAGGCTGCAGAAAACCAAGAGGAAAACTGTGGCTAGCGTGCATAGTCCATACACAACTAGAGAACTGAACAGACGTGTACAGTCAGAAGTGCATGGGATTCTACCGCTGTCGTTCTCCAGGTATGAGATGAGCCAGCGAGATTGTGGAATCCATGATCAACAGAGAAACCAAGATGGCCGCCATCCTCTGGGAACTGTATTTCAGAGAAGTCCGGATAGAAACTGTCCATAGGGGTTATGAACAAACCAGCGGCCCTCGAGGGACCAAAACAGGATGTATATGGTGCAGGGCAGGAAGTGACATAAAAACCGGGATGCATTTCTGAATAGTCTCTCTGTGAGGATAGTTTGAGATCAAAGATGCTTCAACACGAAACAAATCATGTTCATCCAAAGAAATAAAATCATTCAATTATATATAACAGCAACAATAAAGGGGGGTAACAATCATCATAATAGTAATGGTAGTTATTTATAACATGGTCGTTGAGGAAAAGAAGCACTATCACTGGGTTGACTGGGCCCTTTCTCTCCCCTGGGTTTAGTGAGTCGGTAGTGAAACACGACACTATGTGGATACTAAGACGATGCTCAACAACACAGAAATGCCGGAAAACTGACAGAAAGTATCAACAACCTTAATAAATCAACATTTTAAATTTTGGCTTTTTTATTAGTCCCAGAAATCTGAGAATTTAACACCATTCCGATCAATGGGGAGAGTAATAATAGCATAATCTCGAATGATAACCTATTCCCTGGGTATATGGGAGAATAGGGTCACATTTGATATGACACCCTACCACAAACCCCATCTCCTGGAATATAATTTGCATATACGCAATCATACACGCATCTCATCTCTGCAACATTCACACTTAGCATATACCTATGTAAAATACACAAACTGGTATATTCAATATAGACAATATTTATCTTCTACCAATAATAAGAATGCTATCTAAAATCATTAATATAGTACAATAACACAAGTGTGCTTTTTCCTGGGTAGTTGGTGGACTATTTAGGAGGGTGTGAAGACATTGTGGTATTATGTATACAATCTAGAACCACAGAGACCGGTTGTTAGGATTGGTTAAAGGTAAAAGTAGCCTTTTCGTGATTGGTTGTAAGCGACATTAACCGTGTTGGGATTGGATCAATTCGATATAAAAAACATAGGAAGGAAGAAAACATCACAATGCAGAGAGAAGATCAAAACGGTCCACTGTAACCAGAACAACTAAAAGATCCTACCAACCCAGCTTGGGCAAGATATTCTACATCAGTTAGAACTGACAGCAATCTAAAAGAACAAAAAGTGACAGAAAGAGAGCGAGAGAGAGAGATGGCCAAGGGCTCAGCAATATGAGTTCATAGTATACATAATAAAAACTAACAGTCACCCCATCCATTAGCTGTAGTGTGATTGAATGCCCTGCTAGTCTTGGGGTCACATAATACAATTCTCTATATGACAGAGGAGATAGTGCAGCTATAATCAAATGTAAGAGCTGTTGCACCAAAGCCCAGACATCTAGACAACTACTAAACAGTCCAAACTGTTAAAGGTTGCAAAGGTTGTAACAATATGAAGGACTTGTTATTTACAAACACTGGACAAGTGCTGAAGATTGTGCTGGGTTAATAGTGTTTCTCCCATTTCTCTCTCTCTCTCTTTCACTTTCCTACCATTTCTGCCCAAACCCCATCAGTTAGAAACACAACAAAGAAAACAAATTAAGTGCTTGAGTAAAATCCACAAAGAAATGTTGAACTGTACAATTTTAAAATCATTTTGCTCGCTATTTTACAGTTTAAAATGGCTGCCTTGCCTCCTAGTCCCGGACTCTGAATCCTGTCTAAAAATCCCTGTCTAACACCTCTAAAATAGCATCTCCTTTATCAATCTACTGTAAAAAGATATTTTGTCATAGCCCTCCATCTCTCTATATCTTACATCTTTCCCATTCATATAGAAAATATACAAAAATTATTTCCAAAATTTGCTCCCCCTCTAGTCTTAATATAAAAATATACAATTCTCCGATATCAAAATCCTCAAAGTCACGTTTTATTCTTTCATCTAAAGGGGCAACAGTCCTCCAGGTTATGTAATCTCTCTGTCCCTAACCTTTAACCCTGTCCACTCTTACATCATCAAAACGTGACACCTGAGCTTCTTTATATCACCCTTCTCATCGTCTCATACATTCATCATCATCATCATCGTTATCATCATCATGTCACCCCATTCCACCCATCAGTTCCTTCTCTTTCTCCTCCTCTTCTTCACTGGTCTCCATGGCGATTCTCATATTTGTTGAGAATGTTGCGGCAGCGACCAAGCTCCTTCCTCATGTCAGCCACTTCCTGTCTGAGTGCCTGGTTCTCTCTCTCCAGGAAAGCGGCGCGGACCGAGATCTGGTTTTCCTTCAAGCGCCGCGCGTCACGGGAACGCTTGGCTGCCTCGTTGTTCTTACACCGCCGGGACCAGTACTTATCATCCTGAAAGAGGGAGACACCGTTAGATACAGACCTACTGACATTACCTTGTGGAGAATGATCTGACTCAGGACCAGAGGTAGTGACAACTTCTACCAACTCTTAATACTTCTACCTACTCTCTGACTACCAACCTTGAGGTCTGCTGGCACCAGCATCTTGCGGGCCTTCTTGATCATGGGCTGTGGTTTGAGTTCGTCCTCGCTGAAGCGGTGTCTGCGGGGGTCGAAGGCGTCCTGGCCGGGCACACTGGACAGAGCCACGTCGGCCGCGTCGGGTTCAAAGCTACCCATCACGTCTGGACCGTTGGATGTGGGCGTCATGAGAGGAGTGCAGGATGAAGAGGAGACAGAGGAACCAGGCGAGCCGCAGTCGTCGTTCATGCTCGATTGACTGCCTCCTGAAAGAGAGAGAATCGGTTGTTATTTTCTTATTAAACCTTTATATGAACCAAGAGATTCCATGTAGATACATTATGACTCACTGACCTCTAAGGTCCATCAGAGAGCAATAACACACAGCATGTATCTATCTACAAGTCAAAATCTGTCAAATAAAAGAGCTGTAGAGCTGATAGGCTGCAGTTACAGACCATGTCCACCAGGTGGTGGAAGGGAGCTACTTTCTGCTCTGAGAAACTAATAAACAGGAACGTTTTTCTCCCTGCTTTCAAGTGTGATTTCTACAGACCAACCTCTTTCCAAGTATCGTGAACGTGCATTTCACTTCAATATGAATCAATTATCATGGAGAAATTGAACTCAAATGGGAGCTTTACATGTGCAAGAGCACTTTTCTCACCTTATCTTGTGTATAAAAATTCAATATCACCCTTTTAGTATATATTTCAATCCTGGTTTAATATTATTATCAACATGCCCAGACTCCTATAAGGCTAGTTTTAACAGTTTTCTTGAAATGTTTCTAAAACTGTTATACAACTGTCATCCCACCCCTTGAAATCAGTTCCCTATGTTCTATAAAGCTCACTCACCCCCTTTAGGGCCTAATGCACATAAATAACACCTTGACATTCCTATCGTAAAGACTCCAAACAGCCTTTTCCTCTTCCTATACATCCTTTACGAGAACACAATCAGAACACAGCCTACACTACACCACCTCGAGTTAAGTCAATGGTCAGGTGTCTGAATAAAAACTCAAATCAGATCATTACAAATACGTTCGTTCTCCTGTCTTGCCTCATAATTTGTGTTACACTGTAACGACTATGTAGCAAACACATCATCCAACCCGCAATATCAAATTTGGCTTCATCAATGCTTCTTTTACATGAATATCTGATTTGTCTTGTAAATGTGAAAGTGTCGTATTTAACTCATGTCTAAACTGTCTACAGTGTATTATTGTGACATGTGACATTGGAATACAACTGAAATGCAGCTAAAAAAACAACCAGTTTATGAAGGGTTAAATACAATGGCTACTGACATTCCCCATCTACTGTACAGCACCACATCTTAATCATTACTATCTCTGTAAATCTCTCTCTTCTGCATTCAAACATTCCATTTGAACTTCAGTATCAGCAGGCAATGGGAACCTCTTCCTCCCCCCTCGCTCCCTCGCTCTCCCTCCCACCCTCGTGCCTCTCCGCTCCTCCCAGTCCTCCGGTTGGCCCTGCCTCTCGTTCTCTTGCTCCAGTGCTCACAGCCTCGGCACGTGAAGGGACACTGCACGTGCACATTGCTGTAGCGTGTGAGGTGAGGAGAGATTTAAAGACACGCGATCACAAACACTCACTACACACACCTACTTCCTTTCCCTCCCCTCCTTATCTCTGTCTCGATCTCCCTATGTACAGTAAGACCGTAGTGTTCAGTAAATGGCTGGTTGGACCTGAATTGAACATAAACCAACCAAACCAAACCCCTTTGTCAGTGCTGTGAGATGCATTTGTTAAATGTCTCCTCTGTTTCTTTCTCTCAGGCAGCCTAAATGTTAAACCTAGCTCAGTGTGAAGGGTAGTTTGTAGCCTACAGGAAATTCCTGTCGTTGCTTTCTCAACCGCTCCTTGTTGTTCCCTCTCTGTCAAGTTAACTCAACGTTAAGGGATTCCATTTGGCTTCACAGAAAATGATGCTTGGTCACCATAGGAGAGGAGTTCAATATGAGTACTGAGGACAACTTAAAGAGCTGAATCACATGAAGACTTTGTGCAGACTTTACTACAGCCTTCTCTCTAAGGACATAACCATCCTGTATTGATACAGGGTCACCATGGTAACTGCCATGTCACTGATCCTCCATTTTAGTCCTTCATCTAGTTGCCACTTCACGAGGCCAAAACAACATGGCACCATAATCATTGCTTCATTTGGCCAAACTGGACCACTGAATACATTGTCGATACCATGTAAACTACGATACATTCACCCACCACCCCTACAATCCCTTTCCATAGAATCACCATAAACCATCTCAGTCTCCACCCCTCTCCCCATGTTCCTACTGAAGATGTGTACAATAAACAGATGTACACTGTTCCGTATTGTATCCATGGGATAAAATCATCATAGAAATCCCTGTATGTTGCCCTCCCCTCCTCCGACACCCGGTTCGGGTTACTCACCGTAGTCAAGTCCTCCCTGCATGTTGGACTGGGCCACCTCCAGGCCGATGAGCGACGGGGAAGATGAGGATGACGAGGAGGAGGCTGAAGAGCAGGGTGGGGGCGATGAGGGGGGGCACTGGGAACTCTGATTGGGCACCGCCGACTGGGAACTCTGGGATGGGATCTGGGCTGTACTGGAACTGTTCTGGCCGTGGACTCCGCCCATGCCGTTCTCTGTGAGGAATTCCTCCAGGTCCATGTACTGCAGCTGGAAGAGGCCTCCTTCCACTGGCAGGGTCCTCTCCCACAGGAGGGGTCCCAGGAACGCAGACTGGTTAAATCCTCCAGCTCCTCCTCCGCTGACGTTACTGTTGCTGCTCACCCCGCTGCTGCCGCTACGCATGTTGCAGCCGCCGTTCCCGCCACCCAAGGAGTCCTCATCCATGTCTGTGATGGTTCTGTCTTTGTCTGGGATGGTGGGAGAGAGACAAAATGGAGGTTATTGGTTAGTAAACGATGGACAGGGGTCAGAACTCTCAAGAGTTGTAGTTGTCACATCAAATGTTTGACCCTTGGTGCTGTCAGAGGTGATTTTGGGATTATAAAAAAATAAATAAAAAGTGTCATGGTGTCCCACTATATACACTCCCTCAAGTCTGGTTCCTCACAAGGTTTCTTCCATATACACTCTTTGCTTTTCAGTTTTGGTGGGGGGGAACTACTTAGGGTCATATGACAGGATATAATTATCTTATGTCCAGAGCTGTAGGCATTCTTGTAAACCTATTTAATTTAATTCAATGAGACAAGGGGGTGCTATGGCCCAAGCCTCATAGCTGTTGAGGTCCAGGGGCACAATGATCCTATAGATGTGTCAACTCTACAGATACTGAGAGATAGATGATATCTGTGGAATGGTGTGACCGTTGGATGCATCAGCTGCACTGCTATGTGTACAAACACCACTGAATGCTTCAGTCAGACCGTAACAGATGGTCATACAAGAAACTGCACAAGAATCCAATTCAGAATGCTGGATGAAAAGCAATATGGTTTTTACTACATGAAGGCATGTCTACGTCTATATGTGGTGAGACAAATGAATTTGGTAATATAGGCATCCATCCATACCACAGGCCTCGCTGGTACTGTTTAGCATGTCAGATATTATACCAAAAGATGTCGTCTTAATCTGCATGCTCATCTAAAACTATGCCAGGGGATTGGAGGGGCGGAGATTATAATCCATATGAGAACATCATGCTCAGCTCACAGCAGAGTGCAACATGGGATGGCACCATCATCCTATTGGACATTTGGGGGTCCTAATTGGTCAGTGAGTGACCTTTGTGTTTGGATAAAAGTGTTTGTTATGCTTAATGACCATGTAATAACGTAATGGCATATTGGTTTCCTTACCCTGTAAACTGTCTATGGATAAGGTATGACAGTAGTTTCCCTGGCACTGTTTCCACATGCTAACCTTTTAGCATTTGTGGCACAAATCCTATTCAAGTCATGGGACCGATATTAGCATGTCCGAATCATCCAAAAGTATCTCAAGTTACTATCCCATAATTTGCTTTCTGGTTTACTGCTCTATACTATAGGAGTGGATGGATTCGATTAACATTTTCCAACGAGTATTTGATCCTACGCTCTTAGAAACAAGGGTTACAAAAAGGTTATTTGGCTGTCCCCGTAGGAGAACCCATTTTGGTTCCAGGTAGATCCCTTGTTGGTTGCAGGTAGAACCCTCTACATTGAACCCAAAAGGGTTCTACCTGGAACCAAAAATAGTTATTCAAAGGGTTATCCTATGGGGACAGCCGAAGTACCCTTTTAGGGTCTAGATAGCACCTTTTTTTCAAGAGTGTAAGTTCTATTCTGATACAAAGTTTCCCTATTCTGGTCCTGACCTGTATTATCAGTAGTAAATACAAACTGACCATGAATCAGTTCTAAAGGACAACTTCCACCACCATGTATATCCTATGGTGTGTGTTGGTTGCAGAATGTCAATCATGAATCATCCTTCAGAGCTGAGCTCTGTACTGAAGAACCACACCAGTATACCTTATCTGTTTTGTTTCCAAACAACAAGTCCGACAGTGGTGCATGTGTCATGCCATGTGCGTGTGACAATGGCAGGGCCAGATATTAAGTTATGCTGGTGAGCACAGCTGTCTTCACTGTACTGTACTCAATTGAGTCAGGCAGACAATAGAGACTGGTAGATATGATTTCATTGAATGTCAGTTACAAAATATGCTAAATAACAGAAAAACAACATAGGCATGCAGTGTCTGTTAGCTTAAGTGCAGAAAACTCCATCAGCAACATTGTTGCACTGTAGAGCCTTCAGTGGTAACTGCATGATAACAATGTAACAATCAAATTAAATCAAAGTTATCGTCTCACCTTTAACGTCGCAGCACTCTTTGAGAATTGCACGGTCTCCCTTCATCGGATGCTGCAGGAGGGATTTCAAACTAGCCATGGAGTTGAGATGTCCACCGCTGATGGAGCCACCAGACTGGTTGCAATTCCCGAACTGCGGGCTAGCGCCGGCTGGGAGGTCCGGGGTCAGGAGCTGGGTGAGCTGCCTGGACATAGTTGGCCGGACCTGGTTGTTGATTAGGATCCTGGGGCGCAGGCGGAGTCGAAATGACTGGCAGATTGATCGCCGCTATTCAATTAACGAGAATATTGAATTAACATTTATTATAGTTAGAATTGGGTGCAATGAACCAGGTGCAATGAATAGTCTATTTAAAATGACATTACAAACTTGTTGAAATAATATAAAACGCATATGTGAGTGCATATCTCGACAAGATATGAGAACATTAAAGTTTGACTCCCAGGCTCAGTATACCAGAGTGTAGCCTAATAATAACAAGCAAAAGTTGCAAAACGTGTCTCTTTGATTTGTTTAGAACGTCAATAAACATGTTCTTACCTTTCCCTCTATTTAGGCTATGGAGTGTTCTTATATCCACTGTTGTATCATTATAATAGACAGTATTCCAGTAGATATGGTCAACACTATATTATTTTAAATCCCCGGTGCAGATCAAGATGTTATTCTCCAATAGAGACCAGTTGTAAACGTCAAACTAATGACTGGTGCCCATGGTCAATTCAAAGGTGGACAAAATAAAATCCGAGCTGGAAAACAATAAGTTGTTGTCGAAAAATATCCTGAGTTGATCAACACCCCAAACAAATGACGATTCAAAAATTATCAAAATGAAACTCGAAGCAAGGAAAAATAATGTCCTACTCCACAATGCCAAATGAACAAATAATGAAGAGCGAAAAGCGGAGAAGGCTCTGGGTACGCGCGCTATTTGTCGGGTGACAAGCCGTATTACTTTTTTCTTGAAGCTTTCCTGTCGCTCTATCGTTCTTTCGGGAGGGGGGGTCTTCTTTTCCCCCGCGTACTTTGTGTAGCCAATGTACTGAAGCACGGGCTTGGATTTGGGCTGCGCGACGGCTGTCCTCTCAACTGGAACGAACACGGGCAGTTCACGTGACGTCACAACTCATAGGGCAAGGCGCGAGAGAAGGCATGATTGGCTTATTTGTTCAATATGCATGACAAACACACAACCCCCCTCGTGCCACACCTCGAGGGGGCACGCCAAGCACTTGTTGTTTGTTTGTATGCTCATGGACAGACGGACGAAAACAAATGGACAGTTAGCAATCACCCGCCACCGTTATCATTATGACTTTGAATTAACGTCTTTAAATGACACTAGCAACTGAGGGGACCTTGATACATATCCTCTATAGAACGTCCATCTAGGCATACAGATCATTGCCCAAATAGATTGCCAATATGATTATTTAATTATACTGGCAATGGGCCCTGCACCATTCTATGAGCAAGCAACTGAGTGTAGACTACAGTTTTCCCAGTCCGCTTGTAATCCAGAGAAAACGTGAGTGGCTGCCGGGTTTTCAGGCGAAAAGAACACAGCAGCACGTTGCTTCCTAAAAGCAGAATAGCTGTTATAGCGCACATGGCCCAGTCACGAGGAGGTGCAACCCTTATGCATGTTGCTCTAGTTTCGATTGGTTGGAGAAAATAATGTCTCCTCCCCGAGTGAGCGCTTATTGGAAAGAACTAGGCCACCCGCCCCGCCCTACGGATTCCCCCCATGCTACGGCCGCGTGAGACCGATTCAAAGCAGAACAGCGCGAGGTGTCTGCAGTACTGTATTTTAACCCACAAAGAGCCACAGGAAATGGTTTCCTTTTTTTGACTGCTAGTCGGACATCGTGAAAACAATATTTAGACAGATTCCAGGAACAATATACATCCTTCTGAGGATATTACTGTGTGTACCAGTCACTTGTTTTCTTTACAAACAGGCATATGCCAACAACATGAGTATAATTAATGGGGAAACAATTGATACATTGATTGATGATAAACTATCATACATGTGTGTTTACTGCAGAAGTTTACTGCAAAACGAACCTTGCATGCCTTTATGCCTGACCTATTCATGATCATTCATCTGTTAGAACAATTTGAGAAGGTTTGAGAGAGTATAGAACAGGACTACAGAGGTAGTTAGAATATAGAAAAGACTGACAATGACCTTAAATTACATTCACATTGTCTAAAAATGGTTTTCTATTTTAAATCATAATCAATTTTGCTTTAAGCTATAGTAGGCTATATATTTTGTCTGTATACTCTTGTTATTGTGGCAGCACCATCTCACCAGGTCAAATTCCTGTTACATGTAAATGTACTTAGCGAACAAATGTGACTCTGATTTGATAGGTAGGCTATAATATGCTTCTTCAGCTGTAGTCCTACATGACATGTGGAGAATGCACGAACACATGAACAGACCATGGTATCTAGAAATTAAAATGATAGTTAGCATTTCATGTTTCTTTTTGTATTTAGACATGAATTATTGATGTTTAGTAGTATTTGGTGTTGAAAGAGAGGGAATAAGCATAATGAAGCTAAATGTGCATATCCCTCTATAGCAGTTAGTGTGACAGTGCTGCTGCCACCTAAAAAAATACTTAAGTCAAACCAGAACAACAGACCACAGCTGTCATACTTCATTAAGGTGAACTCTAATACTGTAGTCTACATTACAATAGCCTATATTCACACAAACTAACAGAACTAGGTCAGTAGGGCAGCCATAACTGCCTTGCAATTCTGTATGTAGAATATGTATGTATGCATTTATGTTGATGTTTTATCTGTGTTGTACACAAATAGATTTATCTCACACTCGCATGCAAGCATGAGTCTGCAAACACACACACACATTTGTACACACTCGGTCACTCACATGCACGCACGGCTCAGACGTGCGCACTCACTGACACACACAGCTCAGACATGGACACTGCACGTTCCGACTCTTGAATCCACCCCCTATTGGTATAAAATCCATGTGACTGCCACACTCTAAAACACAGGGGCCAGAGTACAGTGAGCAGAAATGAGTTGCCTAATGCCATCTAGCGGATTTAACATAATACTGTAGGCTGTAGATGTCCATTATTTATTTATTTTGGGTGGTTGTGAGTTGTGGCCATTTCAAATTGGGGTCATAGAAAGAAAGCAAAGCACAAAGAAAAAAGCATTTCTGGTTGAGTATACAACATTAATTGAATTGACCTGCCAATAAGTTGGATAACCATAGTGGTGTTGGATAACCATAGTGGTGCTGGATAACCATAGTGGTGTTGGATAACCATAGTTGTGCTGGATAACCATAGTTGTGCTGGATAACCATAGTTGTGCTGGATAACCATAGTGGTGTTGGATAACCATAGTTGTGTTGGATAACCATAGTTGTGCTGGATAACCATAGTGGTGTTGGATAACCATAGTTGTGTTGGATAACCATAGTGGTGTTGGATAACCATAGTTGTGTTGGATAACCATAGTGGTGTTGGATAACCATAGTTGTGTTGGATAACCATAGTGGTGTTGGATAACCATAGTGGTGTTGGATAACCATAGTTGTGTTGGATAACCATAGTTGTGCTGGATAACCATAGTTGTGTTGGATAACCATAGTGGTGTTGGATAACCATAGTTGTGTTGGATAACCATAGTGGTGTTGGATAACCATAGTTGTGCTGGATAACCATAGTGGTGTTGGATAACCATAGTTGTGTTGGATAACCATAGTGGTGTTGGATAACCATAGTTGTGCTGGACAACCATAGTGGTGTTGGATAACCATAGTGGTGTTGGATAACCATAGTGGTGTTGGATAACCATAGTGGTGTTGAATAACCATAGTGGTGTTGGATAACCATAGTGGTGTTGGATAACCATAGTGGTGCTGGATAACCATAGTGGTGTTGGATAACCATAGTTGTGTTGGATAACCATAGTGGTGTTGGATAACCATAGTGGTGTTGGATAACCATAGTGGTGTTGGATAACCATAGTTGTGCTGGATAACCATAGTGGTGTTGGATAACCATAGTGGTGTTGGATAACCATAGTTGTGCTGGATAACCATAGTTGTGCTGGATAACCATAGTGGTGTTGGATAACCATAGTTGTGTTGGATAACCATAGTGGTGTTGGATAACCATAGTTGTGCTGGACAACCATAGTGGTGTTGGATAACCATAGTGGTGTTGGATAACCATAGTGGTGTTGGATAACCATAGTGGTGTTGAATAACCATAGTGGTGTTGGATAACCATAGTGGTGTTGGATAACCATAGTGGTGCTGGATAACCATAGTGGTGTTGGATAACCATAGTTGTGTTGGATAACCATAGTTGTGCTGGATAACCATAGTTGTGTTGGATAACCATAGTGGTGTTGGATAACCATAGTTGTGTTGGATAACCATAGTGGTGTTGGATAACCATAGTGGTGTTGGATAACCATAGTGGTGTTGGATAACCATAGTGGTGTTGAATAACCATAGTTGTGCTGGATAACCATAGTGGTGTTGGATAACCATAGTGGTGTTGAATAACCATAGTTGTGCTGGATAACCATAGTGGTGTTGGATAACCATAGTGGTGTTGAATAACCATAGTTGTGCTGGATAACCATAGTGGTGTTGGATAACCATCGTTGTGCTAAGTTGAAATGTATTTGTATATCCATGATGACATCCTGAAATCCATCAGACCCACACAGCTATTTAACTATATCTGGGACAAAACTATTATACTGATTTTGGTATTCGTAACATTGTTCTCATTATAGAGTCAATACCCTTGTAAGTCGCTCTGGATAAGAGCGTCTGCTAAATGACTTAAATGTAATGTAAATGTAAATGATTAGTTATCAGTAACTATGCCGTTCTTCATCATTAGCCTTACATGATACATGGAGAAAAAGCACAGCAGAGAACACTTATGTTTTATTCAATGCTGAAGTATAATCAACAACTATCTTTGTTTTAAGTAAATAAAGTGATAGAAATGTACTTAGAACTATTCTTTTTCTTTAGAAGATAAAACAAGGCCCGACAGGGTTATGAACATGATTGCAACTCAGCAAAAAAATAAGAGAAGAGGACAGGATAGAATCCAGGTTTGGCAGGTCGACAGATGGAGTTAAACACACATTAATACATGTAATCATAACTGGTTTTGCTACTATGAAGGAACAGTAAAAGCTAAATAAAGTACTTTGTGAAAACAAACACAGCAGTGATAAGATAAGAGCGTCTGCTAAATGACTTAAATGTAAATGTAAATGATAAGATATTAACACAATATACGTTACAGTGAGCTTTGTTCATCCTGTCTTGATCTCAATATCTTGGTATAAAAGCTACAATTGTTTCCACAGGCATGAAAATGAAATAAAGTCATGATTAGCAAGGCTTTTTGTAAGATACACTTTGTTGTCTGGAAGTGGTATTCACTTCAATCTATTAAGATTCTCAAATGTATTTTTAAAGACGTGATTAAATCACTGGGGACATTTGTCAGGACTTTATTAACTTACGCTTAAAACACGTCCTTTTCGGATGTACTGAATTAATCATCACATAGTGAGTTCACAACCTCCGCAACAAACTGACCAAAAAACACACATGCACCGACAAACAGACTGCCTCTCTACCAACCAGAAGTCTGTGTCCCACCCTCTCCCTACTCCTACTAAATGCACTTTTTACATAAAAAAATCCCCAAAGGGGCTCTAGGTGAACATCAACAAGACATAGTACACAGCAGAGACAGAGTTATCATACAGCTAGGGGTATAGAAGGGATGCTAGTAAGGCTGAGGGGGTAGAGTTAAATTAGCAGGTCAAATCACCTAAACATGTCTAATAACTGCACAGTGTCAGCCAAGCATAGTGTCAATGCACTTAAGGGTTAATGATCATATGAAAACAGTAATGTCTTTCAACATCCTCCCATACAGTTGGATGGAAGAATTCCGGGTGATCCTTGGTTGATCTACAGTAGTTCATGTTGTTAAAACAGTCATTCTAACAGTCAGTGAGTTGAGTTGATGAGGTCCAGACAGACACCAGACCAATTCAATCGCCCCCCCAAAGGCTTTTGTTTTTTTAAAGTCCATCTTCTTCTATGTATAGTCCAAAACTGATAACCTCTCCCTTTCCTATCAATGAAAATCTAAATGCCACTACCTTAGAATTCAGCAAGCTCAGTATCTGTACTCTGTAAGCAGGGAGTGCGACATCTCCCCCTGCTCCTCTCTGCTCTTCCTCTCCCCCGCCCTCTTGGACAACTTCAGGCGGATAGCGCCACCTCGTGGAAGTCCCTTGGCCCGATGTCGGCAGGTCACCTTGTGCCTGCGGAGGAGGGGGGCGTTCCAGAAGCGAGCAGAGCAGCGTCTGCAGGAGAAGGACCCTCGGGCGCGATGAGTCGCCCGGTGGATGAAGGCTTCCAGGAGCCTGTGAGACTGCTTCCCACACACACCGCAGCACAGACGCTCCTGGGGGGACAGGACTCTCTGGGTGTGTTTAGCTGCCCTGTGGGCTAGCAGGCCGGCCTGGCGGGCGAACATGGCGTGGGGACAGATGGAGCAGGCAAAACGTTTCACTGGGACTTTGAGAGATGACAGGATTTGTATCTTCATCCCTCTTGTTGTGACCAGCTCATATCCTCCCCCTCCCCCCCCTCGTCTAATCTTCAACAGAAGCTTTTTCTTCCTCAGCTGTTTTTGCAAAACAGACCTCCTCTTCCTCTGGTCTTTCCTCTCCTCGTCTCTGACGAAGCCTGAGGACTCCCCCCACATGTCCCCCCTTCCCTCCCTCCTGTCGGACTTTCTCTTCTTCTTGTGCCTCCTCATGTCATCGTGTGATTGGATGTTCCTGTGGTGTGGTTGCTGGGACTGTGGCTCTGAACGGTGGTGGTGATGTGAAGAATGGTGGTGGTGGTGGTGGTGATGGTGGTCGGATGGCAGCTCCGTGAGGGGCTGGAATGGAGCTGTAGTGTGAAGGGTGTGACTACTGGACCCAGCTGGGTAAATGTGCTCCCCTTTCACCCTTGCTGGGGAATGCTGGTGCTGAGGGGGCATGATTGTGGAGTTGGGTGGCAGGGGCTGAGAGTAGGGAGGGATGCTGGAGGCTGAGGAGTGGGCCGTACCAGCATCATAGAAAAGGGGGAGTAGCCAGCTGGGGGCTGAGGTGGCTGTTGTTGATGACTGTGGGTGACAACACTGTGACTCTGCTGCCCCCCGTGGCCCTCAGTGGAAGGTGCCATCTGAAGGAGGGCGTTGGTGGCTGCCTCGCTCTCTGACGCAGTCCCACTCACTCCACCACCAGCTGCACTGTTTACCCCTGACCCACTGCCGTCCCCTTGTGCGTTGTCAGGGCCGGTGCGGGCCAGGCCGTGCTGCGACAGTCTGTGTCGAGTGAGGCTGTTGGAGTAGGCAAAGGCCTTCCCACAAACCTCGCAGCTGAACAGCTTCTCACCTCCGTTCTCATGGACCGTCTGGTGATGAGCCGTCAGGTGGAAGTGATGACGGAAAGACTTCCAGCATATGGCACAGGTGTAGAGCCTGGGGGGGGGCTGGCTGTTAGAGCCTTGAGGCTTGACATCTTGGGGGTATGAATAATAGGAGGAGGAGCTGTTTCCTTGGTTCTGTTCCCTGTCTTGGCCCATCCCACATGACGGGTTTGTGTTGAAGTTGTTGAGGTTCTCCCCTCCTGGTGTTGTGGGGACCTCTTCCAGCTCCCCTTTCTGATGGAGCTTCCCGTGCCTCTTGAGGCTCTGGGAGTAGCCAAACTCTTTCCCACACAGGCTGCACTTGTAGTTCTTCTCCCCAGAGTGAACGGTGTGGTGCTTGGTGAGGTGGAAGGCCTCTCTGAAGTACTTCCCACATGTACTGCAGCGGTGGGGCTTCTCCCCAGTATGGACACGGTCGTGCCTACGCAGGGTCTCGCGGCGTGCAAACCCCCTGCCGCAAACACTGCACAGATATGGCCGCGGAATGTTGCTCGACTCCCTGGGAGCTCTGGGGGTGTACTGCCTGCGTTTAGGGGGAGCGTTGGGGTCTTTGGGCTTCCTGGGTTTCCGGGGACGTTTTGGTTTGGCAGCAGGGTTCTGTGGATCATTCCCCTGCTGTTGGTTATGGTTCATATTACCACTCATACCATCCTGGTTCCCTGATCCTCTATAGGTCTTATCCATCCCAGATGTTGATGAAGGGGACCCCAAGGGACCTAAGTCCAGCCCCCCCAACAGCCCTCCGATGATATCCCTCCTATCGTCGCCTCTGTTCCCACTGTTCATATCACAGTTGGCGGCAGCTGCGGCGGCGATGGCTGAGATGGCGTTGTTGACAGAGCTGGTGACGTCGTCTTCAGAGTCATCCAGGAGAGAGGACAGGGGGAGGTGCTGTTGGTGGTGATGTTGGGTTTGACTCTGAGGGTGGGGGTGCAGCGTCGGGGCCAATGGTGCCTTCCTCAGCGCCGGGCCCACCATCCCACTGCCACAGGGGGAGGCTCCAGAGTAACACGGAGACGGGTTACCTTGAGAACGGTGGTCGTCATGGTAGCCTGTGTAACGATTCCGAGAGTAATCAGTGGGGTATTTACCATCTGGCCTGTCCCTGCTGTTAGCATTCCCTCCCCTCTCTGACTGAAACAGACCACCATCACACCCTAGCCTTGACTTCTGACCTCCCTCACCTCCCATGATCACACCCTCTTCATCTTCCTCAGTTTTCCCATAAATCACCCCTCTACTACCCTGGTAATCCCCACCTCCTCTACCTTCTCCTCCGCCCCCTCCTCCCATTCTGCCCTCCCCTACAGCTCCTTCCTTGCTGCTGCCCTGTGGTTTTGATGCCCTACCTGGCTTGCCGCATGTGCCAGAGGCAGCATGGTTGAGTAGAGAGGTACTCTCACGGAAGCATCGACCGCAGGCTGGACAGCGGAAGGGCTTGTCCTGGTGAATCTTCTCGTGTCGCGTCAGCGACTCACGGCGGTTGAAAGCCCGGGAGCAGATGCTGCAGCCATACGGGCGAGCCTCTGAGTGGATGACGCCATGCTGGAGGAGGTGCCCTTTTTTCTTGAAGTGCTTGCCACAATCTGAGCAATTGAAGGTCTTGTCAGGGCTGGGGCAGGAAGATGAGGCCTGGACTGAGTTGGACGATTGTTGGGAGGACAGCGAGTTAGATTGAGAGTTCAGATCCTGGGTGGAGTGTTCCTGGGTGGAGTGTGGGAGAGTGGGGTCAGTTAGTGGTTGGATATGAGTCGGGTTTGGGTTAATGCTGACATTATTGCTAGTACCTGCTGCCGTAGACTCATGCATACGCAGGTGCCTGCGAAGACTGGAGAGGTGAGTGAAGGTTTTGCCACACTCACCACAGTTATAGAGGGGCTCAGTGTCAGCCTGTGTAGATGCAGATGGCATGGAGCCCATGTTATCAGGTTTGGATAGGTGAGAACCATTAGTAACCAGAACTGATGCTGCAGTGGAGGAGGGGCCAGAGGAAGAGGAGGATGAGACAACTGATGATGATGATGATGATGAAGAGGCAAGGAGGGATGGATCTCCTCCCAAACCTGACATGCCAACCCCTCCGCCCCCACCCCCAACCAGCCCTGGGGAGGGGTCGTGGCCCAGCCCCCCTGCACTGCTGCTAGCATTGGGGTTCCCACTGCTGTGGCCGCTGCTGCTGTTACTGCCGCCATCTGACTTCCTCTGTGGCAGGTAGCCAGCCATCGCTTTCTTCCTTCTACTGCTGCTGCTTCCGCCCCCACTGCTGTCCCCCTTGCCGTCATCCTTGGAGAGGGACAGATGAAGAGGCAGGGGGAGCGGCAGGCCTGCTTCCTGCTGCATCAGAGATGCCAGCTGGTTGGAGGAGAGCACTGGGATGCCCTGGAAGTCAAAACCACCCAGGGAAGAGGGCTGGGAGCCTGGGTGTAGGGGGTGGTGAGGGTGGGAGTGTGAGTGGGGGTGGGACAGGGTATGGGGAGGCAGCTGCTGCTGCTGTGGAGGCTGCTGCTGTGGCTGAGCGGAAGAGAGGCCATGCGAATGAGAGGAATGCAGAGCTGGAGGCGGAGCAAGGCCTGAGCTGGATCCCTCACTCTGACCTAAACCTATCCCCAGGTGGTTGTGGGTTCCCTGTTGAACCAGAAACTGCTCTAAGCTCGCGTTAGCAGGCACCCCAGAGAGAAAGTACTGATTAGCAGCTAGCATGCAACTGAACTGCTGATGAAGACTCCGTGCATCAGACTGGGCCCCAACCAGCTGGTGTCCCAGAGAGGTGACTGTACTGCTACTGGGGGATTGTTAGTTACCACTGAACTGGAGGGGGAGGGGGAAGAGGATGAAGGGCCAGGTGATGCTTGGGGGACAGAGAGGCCTGGATGCAGAGGGGGTGGTGGAGGGGGGGCAAGTCCCAACCCCCCAGCACCCCCACTACTGCTACCCCCAGAAAAGTGCTCGAAGCGGCCGACACCAGAATGCAGTTGCTCCTGTGCCAGAGCTGCCTCTGTCGGGTGGAAGGAACGCAGGAACTGTGGGTAGCCTGACACATGGCTTGAGCTGCTGCTACTCATCTTGCTTGACTTGGATCTTGAGCTATGTGAGGACGAAGAAGGTTGTTGTTGTAGAGGGGGAGGAGGAGGGGCGCTCATTTTTGCGAAAATAGAGGCAGAATCGGAAAAGGCGTTGCTTCTGGCCCCTTGGAGGGACCCAAGGCCTAGCCCAGACAGGAGAGCGCCTGAGGTCTCGGCCTGCTGTTGTTGTTGCTGCTGGAGCTGGTGCTGGTGAAGCTGCACCTGCTGCTGATGCTGTAGCTGTCGTTCTAACCCAAGGCCTTTGAACTGATGGGCCTGGTGTCCGCTTAACATCTCTATTATGTCCAAATTGTATTTTCCAAATTGGAACATCTCCCACTCACTGGCACATGGGGGTGCAGGAGCCACACCTCCAGCACCAGGAGCAGCGACAATGATCCCACCACTGCCGCCAATGGACGAGCTTCGGCCGAGGGATCCTGCAGTGACACTATTTGACCTGGAACTGCCTGAGTCGCTTCGGCTCGATCCCGAACTCCGCCCAATAACACTGCCGGTCCCCCCTGTTCGCGCACTTCGGCTGCTGCTACTTCCGCCCGATCGCCCACTGCCCCCACTCTCCATCCAACAAGAGAGGGAGCAAGTGTGTGGGGAATGGGGTTATTTAGTGTAAAGTGACCAGTTCTTACAGTTCTTTTCAACGTGGATACCGTATTCTCTTTTTATCTTGATGGATTGGTGCCATTTTATTTAGTCTTAAACACTTTGTACAGTTTCATGGGGAGAAAAGGCCTTGTCCTTGTGTGGAAATGTTGTTGGTCTGTTTGTTGTTGGTTGTTGGTCTCTTGGTGTTTTATGGCCCAGAACAATCTTTATTAGAGAGCAGTTCAGTCAACAGCTGTTGGTTGGCTGTTTCAGTTAGTGTTTTCATCCATATCATCGTTTCCCTTCATCAACATCAGTTTATTCACTCATTCTCTGGGAAGAGATGATGTTTTCTTCTCCTCACTGAAAAACAGAGACTACATTAGTCAAAATTCATATTTCTGTTTGATAAAAACTGTTAAATTGAACAGCTGACATTTGTAAATACACCGACATTTGTACAATTATGATACACCACAGTATGTATGATAAAATAACATTTTCTTTAGCTTAAAATAAATCACACACAACAACAAAAAGGTATATAATATATACACACGTATATATATTTTTTAAATCATGTAATTTTAAAATTATTGAAAAGGGATAAAGTAGGTGATGAAAATGCAATCACAAACTTCGAACATCACATTCATAGATGCCACAAAACAAATTAGACATGGTTTTGATAACAATGTGTATATTTATGTTGTATTATCCAGGGTGCAATTGAAAAAGAGACCTAGGTCTCAATATGTCGTCCCTGTTAAAATAAAGGTTAGATAAAACAAAACTTAGTAATGATATATTTTTTAAATGTCAGTCTTACTCAAATTAATAGTTTTCCAAATGTAAGTATAGTATGCCGAATGACTATTTTATTACTACTGTTATTAGAATGTATTTATTGTTTATTACTAGGGTATTACTACTGCATATAGTTTCGTATGAACTGAGCACTGTGTCACACTTTTTTAAGTCCCCCTGACTGGAAATAAAACAATAATTATTATGAATTATTATTGCATGTTTATAAGACGTCGGCGAAATATTGATCACGTTATGGAAAATCTTACCTTTGTATTTTGACAGATGTCAATGAGTCAAAATATGAGTTTCCCCGACAGCGGAGGGAGATGGATTTTATTTCACAATCGAATCTTTTTGATTGCCTTTCACATTAGTAGTGTAGATGACCAATCCTGTGTGCAGGACAGAAATTCAGAATCAGCAACTGTTATTCAGCCACTGCAAAAATTGCATAATTGCACAATACTAGCTGCGGGAACTACTAACTTTGGCTTGCACATTGCTTTGACAAACATTGGGGGTTTTGCAAAGAAGCGCTTACATGCAAATCTGACAGCTTTTGGTATAACATTCTGCTATTTAGCTAGCAGATATCGCATGCAACCCATTCAAATACACAACACACACGGATAGCATAACAAAATATGCATTCAAAAGTCAATGAATGCCTCTTGGCAGGATGAAATACGAACTTGCTTATTTACCTACACATCCAAGTACAAGTTCAGGATGCGGCCTGTCACGCCTTCCTACCATCTAGCTATCATTCGCTTAGCTCTCCATTTCTGCGTACTGTTTTCGACTCGTTAGCCATAGCCATGTTCACTGATGCTGAGCTAGGTGAATGCTCGGCTCCCTTTCGCTTTTAAATACTCAGTATTTGAGTCTGCAACCTTTTCCTCGCCATTTGACAGCATCAATCCCCATTGGTAATGATGAGTTGGTGATGTTTTTATCGGCTTAAATGTTTTGGACGGTCGGTTATAAAAAAAAAAAAATTGTGGGGGGAGGGGGGCGGGGGGGTAAAAGGGAATGACGTGTGCTCACTTAACATTGGTCCTTTCCTGGCCCGTGAAATATTTCCGGGTAGCATAACCTGTGGTTCAGTAGTTGTTTTGGATAGCAAGCATGCTATCTATAGCTGATATTTTGCATTGGATTATTCTTATTTCCATTTGATAAAGATTTTTATGGTATATTATGTCAAGTCGTCACCCGTGTAGGTATCCGAATGACAAATAATGTGATAAAGATACGTCAGAAATAGATTCAGACTCTGCGGGAGGTTGAAGCCATTTTAACTGGCTTCATGCTGCAGCTGGGCATAGCATTCACCAACCAGACTTGTTAAAATGGCTGCCGTGTATTTGCTAACTTGCATTTCATTATCATTCATATAAAACTTTTAAAATGCCTAGATGTTTGGACAAAAAAAAGTAAAGCTTGTCATTCTAGCACGTGCGGGGTGACATGCTTTGTCATGCAAATGTGGCGTTTCATTGAAATGGTAATGTAACCTGGATCAGGGGTAACTCCTGAAGGCTATTGGTGCAGGCTTTTGCTCCAAACCCGTGGTAACATACCTGATTCAGTTAATTAAGGTTCTGGAGAACAGTTATAATTTCGTTGAAATTAAAGCTTGCAGGACAGTCGCTCTCCAGGGGGTGGTTGCCCTGTTAGCTAGTGATTTAGTTGTAGCCTACTGTAGATTTAGGAACAACTTCCCACAGAATGTCTAACATTTATTCGATCTTACCTGTCAGTAAAGTCACTTCATATGAGAATAGTTGAGTAGGATGGCTAGTTTATCACTCCTAATATCATACAATTTCATCAGTACTTGAGTAAGACCCTGATGAAAGAAACAAGTCTGACAACCTTTTCCACCAACTTTATTTTACAAATGTAGTGTTTGATCACTGCTGTATCCAAGGGGATCAAAATGCATTGGAGAAATTAAAAGTAGGCCTTTATATATTAAAATGAATAATAGTCATGAAAACATTCATGAAGTTCACTTGTAAATATCATCCCATACAAATCTATATAATCTCATACAAATCTAGATTTAGATTTATCCTTCGTCGTTCTACATGTTTAAATGAATTAATGATGGTGTCGAAACATACACCTATTCATTAATCTCTTTGTGTCTTATTTTATTCACCATCTATTACATGTGTTATCTGTCATTACTCATCAAAAATATCCCTGTTGCCACATAATAGGCTATATAGAAATATGTTAAATGTTAAGCATTTGGGTGGTCACTGTACATTCCACTAAATACTCACATATAATTTGTTGAAGCCTCAAATTAATATGTTATAGAAGAGAGCCACAACCCATTAGAATATTCTGATTGTACTAGCTATACAAAATACAATATACTTACACAAAAAAAGGTTTACCATGTACAAAATAATGGCAGAAATGTATGTAATGACTGTTTCAATGGTTGTGGCGATAGTACAGACATTGCTACAGACTTTCTGTGACTTAAATACAAATCTAAAACTAGGTTAGCTGTCCTAATTCCCTGAAAAAAGACACTGTTACTGAACATTCAGGTTGTTACTGTTATACCCTTTTTACCTACCTGTGTTTAAGACATTAATGTAAACACATACATTGTGACATCATGTGTTAACCCTTTGGGTTTTATTGGGTTAGGCTGTGGTATTAGCAAGTGTTTCAATTTGGTCCCAGACCCAGAACTTTTCCCTCCCTAGTCCCTATCAATATTGTCTGACCTTGTGAACGGTGAGTGTAATGATTCCACCCCAACACGTGGAACCAACACAACTTTTACTAATACCTATGCAATATTTTCAAATAGTCTAGATAGAAGGCTCCATCTAGGGAAAGGGACTAGGGAGAGGTTTGTAATTGGGCCATTGTCTCAAAACATACTGTAATAAAGCCCTGTATTCAGGCATTGTTGTCAATGCATTACCAAGCCATGGAGTTTACATGCATCAAGATTAGACAGTGTTAGTTTGAAAACCCATTTTGTGTTCAGATGTAACAAAAACAAACAAAATGTCATGAGAAAGATAGGTATCTAAAAACATGTAAACACTTACAATCTCACTAAGAAAAATAACACCAACATCATTACTATAAGATAACCATTAATTATAACAACAATTATAATAATCATTAATAATAACACTTGTTGTAATCATGACAATAACTGACATGGACTACCCAGTGAACACCGTCTGACGCCGACGTCCATGGACATCTAAAAGATGCCATTTTGCTCACTGGGTAAGTTACCATTGTGTCTAGGAAGATTGTCAAAAGAAAATCTGTATCAACATGTCAGTCATTTTATCTCCTGAATTATGTCAGATTTTGTAAGATTTGTAAGCTATATGAGAGACTTTGTATACTGTAGATGATATATATATATATATATATATATATATACAGTTATACTTCTCTCTTAGTCGAATACAAGTCTGTTCATTTTCTTAAGTCCCTTAAGTTTATCAAACACAGCCCCGCGCATCACCAGTGACTGAGTGTCCTTTTTTGCTGAATGTAAACCACTAAGACGTGATACAAAATATGTCTGTCTTTATCTGGTGCAAATATCAGGGGATTGTGCAAAAACATTTCTGTCTTAGTGTTTCCCTCTTTGAGCTGCTCATGTTCTTTTTTACAAGTTTGACTCCAGGCATCTATCTACAGGACATTAGTACTCACACGTCAGTGACAATATCAACACCACAAATGAAGTGAAAGCATTAATATGCTGTATTATATGGTCCAAAGCCACACATGTAGGATAGGATAGCCCTTAATATTAAGCATTATTATTGATATTATGACATTTCTACCTAATAGAGAACGGTTGGAGTGTGTTACTACGAACAAGCAAGGTCCTCTTCTGATGAAGGGCATCCTAGCCAACCAAGTCTCTTCTGAGTCTCACCCTCATATCTGACTGCTTCATCATTGGAGTCATCCTACAGTATGCATTATAGTCCACTGCCTTGTTACAGTCAATTCCCTAGACACATACACTTTGGCTTGCTCTGAAGCCAATCATTTGTATTGTCCTGTAGAAATGTTGGCTTGTGTCAGTTCTCCTCTGGTGAGATTAATAAAATGGTGATTGTCAGACGTGCTTTCTCTGTGGTATTTTATTTGTATCCCAATGCATGGCTTTGAAGGTCAGTCGTATTATGATGTGCAACACCTGCATCATAGTGTACTTTTTGTGCTCTATGAAAGAAAATACCCTGTAGTTGCAGTAGCTAATCGTCCTATTGGTAGGCTGATCAACTCAGAAGTTCCTCGTCAAACATAGTGACTCATGGCTCAATCAGATTTGGTTGTCCTGATGAAGACAGGTGGGTCACAGGGGAGCTCCAGGTAGAAGTTGCACTTAGGCACAGATTTAGGATCAGCTCAACCCCCTCAAATGCTGAGCATAACTATTAGGCGGTGGTGGGATGCAAAACTGACTTCAGATCAGTTACTGGGGGCAACTAGAGAATGTATGGAAGCAATTTTCTCAAGGTCACTCATTCTTTCACACAAGAAGCAACTATCGACAGCTCTGTTTTCCTGCGTCACAATGAGGCGGGCTCACTCGTATACCACTCCCTGGATTCAATACCCTACATCATCCGACATTCCACATCATAGGTCACGAAGATCATCAGTTCAATGCTCCATGAGGAAAATAGCATCCTTTGATACAAGTGTAACCTGTTTTTCTATGTAACACTGAAGTACACAGTCTGGCCGTACACCACTCTTCTCTCTCTCATACTTAGATGTATTATCTTGGTCCCTCCTTTCTAATATGGCTCAAAAGTTTCTTTATTCTGTTAAACATTTGATATAAAACACAAGGTTATGCATGAACAAACCAGTTTCTTAACTAAGTCCTAGCTATCTAATTTCTCCCACGTTTTTTTTTTCAGTTATTCATGGAATCAGTGTATGGCAATATGGCACATTAGATATGAAATATGGCTGATGTATCACATATATAAAAATGGCAGGATAATTCCGTTCCTCTACCATTTTGACCTCTAAGCAAGTCCTTCATCTCCCTATATGTACAGATTGATATATTTCCTTCTCTACCCTTCCTATTCTCACATGTCTACTCTCTTCATGAAGACCACACACACAGTAGGTAGAATTTGCCCTAACCACTGATACAGAGTCAGATATTTGTTCATCCCCCTAATGGTTAAGGGTGGGTTTAGGGGTGAGATTATCTGATCCGAGATTTGCAGTTGATGGCAATTTCTACCTGGTGCCCCTCACACTGTCACCTCATTCTTACTGCCTGTCCTGATGCCCTGACTGCCTCCCCCTCCTCCTCCTCCACTTCCTCCTCCTCTACTTCCTCCTCCCGCTCCTGTGTCGCCCCCTCCTGGTATAAAGTGTAACTGCTCAATAGTGTTCTGCCTCTTGGCAGCGAAAGCCATCCTCTTGGCGCTGTGGCCCCCTAGCGTTCCTGTTCCCATGACAACCCCCGTCCCGGGCATCTCGCTACCACCCCAGCCCCCCATGCCTCCCCCCATGCCTCCACTCATATGCCCCGTCATGCCCTGGCTTCTCTCCTGCTCCCTCCCCGAGGTGGGGTGAGAGTTCATCTTGATCATGTGGTGGCGGTCCAGGGAGGGAGTGGCACATACATTCTGCTGGGACTGGGCTTTCTGCTGAGGGGTGAGACCACCCCGGGGGAGAGTGGGGACCATGCCTCCCCCGCCTCCATGGGCATATGGATCCTGCACACCCACTCCCATCCCTCCAACCCCTCTACCCATGCTCTCCTCCAGGTGATCTGGGGACATGAGTAGGCGATCCTGGGGACGCTCCTGCACCCAATCCTTGGGCTTCCTCGTCAGGGTCTGGTTGTTGGACTGAGGCCGCTCCTGGGGTCGATCCTTGGGCTTCCGTGTCAGGGTCTGCGTGTTGGACTGAGGCCGCTCCTGGGGGCGATCCTGGGGCTTCCTTGTCAGGGTCTGGGTGTTGGACTGAGGCCGCTCCTGGGGTCGATCCTGGGGCTTCCTTGTCAGGGTCTGGGTGTTGGACTGAGGCCGCTCCTGGGGTCGATCCTGCGGCTTCCTTGTCAGGGTCTGGGTGTTGGAGTTCTTAGTAGCAGCAGCCATGGCTTTGTAGTACTGGTGCTGCTGGTTCTTGGACATCCTGGAGAGGGTCCCAGTGTTCCCGGGGACGTCCCCCATGTTGAGCAGCTGGTCCTGCGACATGACCTTCCTGGCAGGCTTGGACAGGGTGTCGTAGTTGGGATTGTAGTGCTGCTCGATTGGGTCCAAGGGGTAGGGGTTGACCGTGGGGGAGACGGGGGGTAGGCCAGTGGGTTGAATCCAGGGGCGGGGGGCGTGGCGGGGGAGGGTGCCCCTCCCACCCATGGTGTTGTAGTCTCCGCCACAGGGGATGTGGTGACTGGAGGACTGGAGAGCGGGCTGGGCCGTGTGGGGACGCCTCTTGGTGGTGCAGTAGCCCGATGAATATTCATCAAGACCACTCTTTTCTGGAATCAAAAGAGGAATAGTGAAACACATAAGTCATAGAGCTATTGTTTTCTGTGTAACGGGGTCTATCTCCATGTTGCTACGTGGTACACTACTCACCCAGGCGTTTGAGCGAGGAGTATCTGTTGAGCTCTGGCTTGGTGGCGTTCTCGTAGGATGGGGGAAGCTGTGCCAGGTTGTGGAGGGAGTGGTGGAAGGAGGGCTGCTCTTTAGTATTGTTGTGTTTGCTGGACAGAAGAGTGCCTCCTGCCGCCAGCTGGGTGTTGTTCATACGGGGGGCGTGTTCTGAGGGGTCAAAAGACAGCTATGTTATGGTGTGTTTGTTTCTTAATTGTTGTTTTTTGGACAACCTTTATCTAACCAGGTTGGTATCATTGACATTTAGAAATTATTGTGAAAAACTGTAAAACATGGAAGACATTACAGTATGTCACTGGAACCAACGATTTACACCACCAGTTGACTTACCGATGGTAGCAGTGTGATTGGGACTGGTTCCTGAATGGATAAAATTGTGTTGAATATTCCCCACTGCAAAACAAACAGCAACAGTGTATACATAATGTAGATGTGTGTGTACGTGAGTGAGACAGCAGAGTGCTCAACACTGTGCTCAATTGTGGATGTTATCAGGCGATTTCTAGCTTCATGGTTTATTAAGATCAAGGCATCCATCCTCTTTTACATTACCTGGGCCAATTCCTCTTTACACGCTCACCCACTCACACACAATCATTTATTGAGCCTGTGGGAATCGACCAGGATATTGCATGCACTTTGTTTCACATAACTGTCCAAGTTCCTCGACATACACATCTCTGATAAGATGAAATGGTCAAACCACAGGGTAGACACCAAATGGTCAAACCACCACGTAGACACCAGCGACTCTTCTACCTCAGGAGGTCTCTCTGTCTCCGAGGGCCCTCAGTGTTTTACTGCACCATCGAGACTACATCCTGGTACAGCAACTCCACCGCCGCTGACTGCAAGGCTCTACAGAGGCTCAGCCAAACGAGCCATTAGGTGCTCACTGCCTGCCCTTTTACCTTTATTTAACCAGGCAAGTCAGTTAAGAACATATTCTTATTTTCAATGACGGCCTGGGAACAGTGGGTTAACTGCCTGTTCAGGGGCAGAACGACAGCTCGGGGGTTTGAACTCGCAACCTTCCGGTTACTAGTCCAACGCTCTAACCACTAGGCTACGCTGCCGCCCCTACAACACCAGGCGCCGCAGGAATGCCAAGAAAATCATCAGGGACCTTGTGGCACCCAAGCCTGTTCTCCCTGCTTCCATCGCCCAGACACTGGCAGTATAGGAGTATCATGGCAAAAACTGTCACACCGGCCAATAGGTTCTACCACCAACCATCAGGCTGCTGAATAGCCACTAGGGAGTTACCTACTCCCTCCCCCTTGCGTTTCCCCCTATGGATATTCTACCCCCTCCCAATAACACGTACCCTGCCCCTCCCCCCAATAGACATTATCATTGCTACATTGCTACTGTCTCATTCACTTGTCTTTTTTTGACCTGCGTTGTTGGAGCTCGGATCATAAGTATTTTACTGAGCCCTGCGATTACATCTGCAACACTGTGCATGTGACTAATAACCTCCTCTAATCTAATCCATTTTACTCCTTCCCCTTTCTTACAAGACAGTTTGAAATAAGCCTAAAGCCCAACAACAGCACAAAACAGGAGAAACAACTTTGAAACAGAAGTGTACTATTAGAGCTTGTCCTCATTTCCCTTTTTCATTTCAGAAACATGTTTCCTGTTTGTTCCAACTGAATGCTCCCCTGGCCACTCACGTCTGTTGTCCTTGCTGGGCAGGCCAGGAGCATAGAGGTTTTTGGGAGGTCTGCCCAGCGTACCCTGTCCCTCCCCTGAACCACACAGAGCCACGCTGTTGTTCCTCTCATCCTGCTGCACTGGACTGGACTGGTGACGCAACATGTCCACCAGCGCTCTGAGAGGAGAAACCAAAAAGAGAATGTCAAAAATGTAAACGTACAAGTAATTAGGTGATGTAAAATGTGTTTTATTGCCTGGAGTAATAACAGTCCCCCCCCGGCATTAACGATATCATATCTTGTCTGATCTTATGAATGAAACATGCTATAAACATTTTATAACAACATTATGAAATGATTAAAGAATCTGTGTTTGTCTGTCTGACTGTCCATCCGTCTATCTGTCTGTGTGACTGTCTGTCTGTCTTGCGCTCTGTCTGTTCATCTGTCTGGTCTGTGACTGATTGACCCTTCCCCTCACCTTGGCATGTTGATCTCTCCGTTGTTGGCCTGCTGCGACACCTTGTTGAACATTATCTTAATCCCCACGGCAACCGCTACCATAAACACAATGACACCTCCAATCACAAAGCCTGTGTTGTGGCTCAGAGGCTGCAGAGGGTCCAGTTCCGGCTCATCATCATCCAGGAGTATGGCATTTGGTGGCGGGGTCTTGGCCCAATCCGGGGAGTCGTAGTTGGTACAGCTGCTCTGCTCCAAACGACGGGTGGGGTCGGGGCAGCAGAAGCGGTAGTGGCAGCTGCCACAGCAGTAGATGAAGCTGTCCTTGGAGCAGTTGAAGGTGTTGTCCAACTGGCCCATGACGTCATAGTAACCATGGCACACGTCCACGTCCACCAGTCTGTGGGGAGGAGGAGCTACCTGGGCCGCGCGCAACGGCGGAGCCAGGGCTCCCGCTGCCGCAGACGTCACGTTCTTGGGGAACATGATCTGGGCCAGGGGTCGGGGAGGGGTCTCCAGAACCCCAGGGGATTCTGGAAGTTTCTCTGGAGCTTTGGGCCTGCCCCGGAGGGCAGAGGGGCGGTTGGCATGGATGGTCAGGAGGAGGAGAGGGGGGCTGGGGGCGGACTGAGGGGGGTCGGTGGAGCCCCCCTGGCGAGGCCGGGGGTCGGTACGTAGGGGAGAGGGAGTGGGAGAGGGGGAGCTGTCCTCAGCTGTGGTAAGTGGGGCAGCAAGGAGAGAGAGGAGGGAGACGGCGAAGACTTGGAGATTGGTGGTGGGCGTCATCTTTACATGACTAAGAGCTCTATTTTCTGTTGTCGACTCAACGCTGTTACAATGCTGTCCTTTTTTCAGAATTAAACCACTAAAACACTATTTGAAACATTTAGGTAGCAGGTATGAGTTGTTTGGTACTCATAGTTTCAAAATATCTTAATTTAATAATGAATATGTCTGATGAACTTTGTGAATTAATTCTAGATATGCTTTAAGAGATGGAAGTCATGAGTGTCAACCAGTTGTAAGTGTCAACCATTGGTGACAGAGGTATTTACATGGCTTTCATTCTGTTACTCTTATCTTCAACATCTTCTGCGATAATATTCTGCATCCCATTACAGTAAAATCAGACCTGTATAAGCCTCACAGAGTAAACGAGGGTAAATTGATCAAACCCAGATCGTCTATTTCTTCTCCTAGTTCTAGAATCTATCTACCATACAAAACCTTGCTATGAATCATGTGAAGTTAGTTTGAGGTTATAACATTCACATGAAAAAATACAAAAATAGATGCAATCTCCTTGGATGAAAGGTCAAACAGAGGGTTTTTACCTTCACCATGACGTATTCCTGAACACGTTGTGCTTTGTTTAGCTGAAGACAAGAAGTAAGCTTCCTCAATGAGTTATGGCAATTTTATACATTTCCTTTCGGTTATGGCACTTGTAAAATAATATGTCACAAAATGACACATAGGCCTGTGTTTTAAGGGCAACAGTCCTCTGTAAACATTGTTCCTAAAATGTAAACAGTTAATGATTCAATCATGTCGTTTTGGCGCTGGATACATTCCCAGTTTGCACTTAGACTCAACCTGTAAACTAATATTCTCTGAAAAAGTAGAAAAATCTCTACATATAAATGTCTAAATGTTTCAATATTATACTAAATAAAAGATGTGTACTAAATAAATCTCATGCTAAATAAATCTAAATAATTTGTGTTCCTGTGCTTTTAGATGTTGCAGACCATTTGAATGGCAGTTGGAGAGGTTGTGGTTCTTGACGGGTCAGGGCACTGAATGGCTGTGGCTGAGTGTAAACATACTGTGTGACTGTAAAGCAGGACATTGCGCTTCCAGGCATATAAACATCACAGGTCACTAACTACATAATGCATTGGCCACTTATTTACTTAAATGTTTTATGGTCTTATCTAAAATGCATAGGCACTTACTGTTCCTCTGATTGGGCTGAAGGCTACAGAGCCAGCGCCCTACATTAAGGACAGAGGATAGTGAATACCACAAATGAGGAGAAAGTATAAAACGGTACGACAAATCGTATTATATCAAATAGACAGCTGGAAAAGCAGTTTTCATTTTAGCTAGTGGCTGGATGTGTACCTCTGTTTTTAGATGTACAAACTTAGTATGTATGGTCTAGTATAGAATATACAAGGAAAAGAGCTTGAGCTTTAGATGTAACTCTACAGATTGAATTCAGTTGTGTCTCATTATGATGGTTGAGGACTGAATAGCACATTGTAGTTCACATGTGCCATTCCTTCAATAACTCTGATTATTCCTGATTTGGTCCTAAAACTGAAAGAAAAGCATTTTTGGAGAGAAATATGTAAATGTGTGGAGTTATTGTGTCTGAGGTTACAGGTGATAATAGACAGAGACAGCTACGTCTCCCACACAAATTATAATTACATACAATTATCAAAACAGTTCTTATCTGTTGCTGAGCATGTAGGCATGGATAGGGGAGGCAGGGGGGCTGCTGAAATCACTGATGGCTCTACTTGTTTCAATACATGTGAATTAAAACAATGGAGAATACAACCAGCAGTTCTCACTGTTGTTCCAAGTTTTTATAAAGAACTCTTCTATTCCCTGAAAGTTCTGCTTGATTTCCTGTATCGTCTTCAGATTTGGATAATGGGGATCAGGCCTGGAATGTCTTCACAGATTTGTGGATCCTGTATGGAACACAGAAATAATCGATTAGGAGAGGGGACATCAAGCCCCCCCACACACACACACACACAAACTCCCTCCCTCGTATTCTAACACACACACCACAGCAACACACAGACAACACACTCTGTAAGACACTCATGAAGTGCTATGAATTTCTAGCTATAAATTGGAATAGAACTTGTCAAGAAGTGTGCACCATGCATACTGTATGCACCTGAATTTGATTTGTGTGCTGTTGTGTGTGTGTGTGTGTGTGTGTGTGTGTGTGTGTGTGTGTGTGTGTGTGTGTGTGTGTGTGTGTGTGTGTGTGTGTGTGTGTGTGTGTGTGTGTGTGTGTGTGTGTGTGTGTGTGTAGGGCAGCCAGCCATATGCACCTGAATTTGTGTGCTGTTATGTGTGTGTGAGACAGCTGGCCCTCACATTGATGAGACAGAGATAGTGATATCGTAATAAATAGCGTAGTTTTATTAAAAAACTTGCAGACATCCCAGCAGTCCCACTCACACACAGAACACCATCCTCCATTTAAACAAACTGAAGTGCTTCAGGCAGCAGGCCACAGGTGTGTGCAAGTGCAATCAGCTAATTAACAAAGCTTGAACGCAGTCAGCTCACACAATTAAAGGGGCATGTCACTCATTCTAACGTTCAAACAACAGGTAAAGGTTGAGCTGATGAATAAAGATCAATTAACTGGAAGGATGTGATAATTCATTGACAGTTTAGGATACTATATAAATAAATACACAATAAATCCATGCATACAAAGCTACTCCTTCACGGTGTGAGTGCATGTAGGTATGCTAGGTGTGTCTGTGTGTTAGTGTGTCTGCCTTTTGCAGGAGCATCAGCTCCTGAAAAGCAGATGAGAGAGGGAGAGAAAGTGAAACAGAGAGAGAGAGCAGGGGGATAAATGTAGGGTCGGGATTTAAATGAGCAGAGAGAGTTGGTGGGGAGCGGGAAGAGCCAGAGGTATAGACGCAGAGACGGTCGTGAGTGGGAGGGCGGTGTGTGGGTGGCACAGAATCAAGTACATTTCTCCCAACACTTACCAATATAACACCGCACAGCACAGCACATCACAGTTAGACAGACCGACAAATGCACAAACCAAACAACATTACAAGATAGGGTGACACAACAAGCATGAAATATGACGGAGGAGAGTGGTTTGGATGTCCTTTCACTTGCATCTGCAAGATCTGATATCTGCACAATGAACACTGTTAATGCTGTTGTTGAAGTGGCAGCATGTATGTCAGTAAGATAGTGTGTGTGTGTGTGTGTGTGTGTGTGTGTGTGTGTGTGTGTGTGTGTGTGTGTGTGTGTGTGTGTGTGTGTGTGTGTGTGTGTGTGTGTGTGTGTGTGTGTGTGTGTGTGTGTGACTGCAGTATACTCTACAGGCATTCTGAACCTTTCTGTAGTCTCTCCCTCTCTCCTTTCATTCCTCTCGCTCTCTCCTGTCTCCCATCTCCCTCGTTCTCCCTTTCTCCCTCTTTCTCAGATTTGGTGCGTGGGTTGAGGCAGCTAACTCTCTTAGAATAGCACTGCAGCTCTGTCTGTGTGTAAGAGAGAGAGATGGAGAGAGAGAGAGAAATAGGTATTGTCCAATCTACACCTATTAGCCAATTCTGAAACTTCTACCTCCATCATCACTGGTTGTCCATGATACCATAATATCTTCCATTTCATCCTCTATCTATACATTGTTCTCCATCACCACATTCCTTATCACTTCCACTAACAACATCTATTCTCATGAAAAGGCATCCCAACCTGCAATTTCCAGCAGGAAAAACGAATCCAAAAGACTTGTCACGACTAAAGACGCAAATTAGAGTGAAACATCATGCAGTTATAATTCCTGTAATGTATCACCAGTATCCTAACACACATATATGTAAAAATGACATATGCTGTAACATAAGAAATTAGATATCTCTATAGTTCTATCTCTATAGTTACCACTATATACTGTAAGTTAGTCTCTATAGTTATATCTCTATAGTTACCACTATATGCTGTAACATAGTAAATTAGACATCTCTATATTCATATCTCTATAGTTATATCTCTATAGTTAAATCTCTATAGTTCCCACTATATAATGTAACATCGTAAGTTAGACGTCTGCATAGGTTTATCTCTATAGATAACACTATATACTGTAAGTTAGTCTCTATAGTTTTATCTCTATAGTTACAACGATATACTGAAAGTTAGTCTCTATAGTTATATCTCTATAGATACCACTATATGCTGTAACATAGTAAATTAGACATCTCTATATTCATATCTCTATAGTCATATCTCTTTAGTTACCACTATATACTGTAAGTTAGTCTCTATGGGCATATCTCTATAGTTATATCTCTATAGTTACCACTATATACTGTAAGATAGTCTCTATAGTATTTGATACGCTGCCGATTTTGCAGGTTTTCCTACTTACAAAGCATGTAGAATTCTGTAATTTTTTTATCATAGGTACACTTCAACTGTGAGAGACTGAATCTAAAACAAAAAATCCAGAAAATCACATTGTATGATTTTTAAGTAATTAATTAGCATTTTATTGCATGACATAAGTATTTGATCACCTACCAACCAGTAAGAATTCCGGCTCTCAGACTGTTCATTTTTCTTTAAGAAGCCCTCCTGTTCTCCACTCATTATGTATTAACTGCACCTGTTTGAACTCGTTGCCTGTATAAAAGACACCTGTCCACACACTCAATCAAACAGACTCCAACCTCTCCACAATGACCAAGGCCAGAGAGCTGTGTAAGGACATCAGGGATACAATTGTAGACCTGCACAAGGCTGGGATGGGCTACAGGACAATAGGCAAGCAGCTTGGTGAGAAGGCAACAACTGTTGGCGCAATTATTAGAAAATGGAAGAAGTTGGTGGTCCTTCTGTAGCTCAGTTGGTAGAGCATGGCGCTTGTAACGCCAGGGTAGTGGGTTCGATTCCCGGGACCACCCATACGTAGAATGTATGCACACATGACTGTAAGTCGCTTTGGATAAAAGCGTCTGCTAAATGGCATATATTATTATTATTATATTAAGTTCAAGATGACGGTCAAACACCCTCGGTCTGGGGCTCCATGCAAGATCTCACCTCGTGGGGCATCAATGATCATGAGGAAGGTGAGGGATCAGCCCAGAACTACACGGCAGGACCTGGTAAATGACCTGAAGAGAGCTGGGACCACAGTCTCAAAGAAAACCAATAATAACACACTACGCCGTCATGGACTAAAATCCTGCAGCGCACGCAAGGTCCCCCTGCTCAAGCCAGCGCATGTCCAGGCCCATCTGAAGTTTGCCAACGATCATCTGGATGATCCAGAGGAGGAATGAGAGAAGGTTATGTGGTCTGATGAGACAAAAATAGAGCTTTCTGGTCTAAACTCCACTCGCCGTGTTTGGAGGAAGAAGAAGGATGAATACAACCTCAAGAACACCATCCCGACCATGAAGCATGGAGGTGGAAGCATCATTCTTCGGGGATGCTTTTCTGCAAAGGGGACAGGACGACTGCACTATATTGAGGGGAGGATGGATGGGGCCATGTATTGCGAGATCTTGGCCAACAACCTACTTCCCTCAGTAAGAGCATTGAAGATGGGTCGTGGCTGGGTCTTCCAGCATGACAACGACCCGAAACACACAGCCAGGGCAACTAAGGAGTGGCTCCATAAGAAGCATCTCAAGGTCCTGGAGTGACCTAGCCAGTCTCCAGTCCGGAACCCAATAGAAAATCTTTGGAGGGAGCTGAAAGTCCATATTGCCCAGCGACAGCCCCGAAACCTGAAGGATGTGGAGAAGGTCTGTATGGAGGAGTGGGCCAAAATCCCTGCTGCAGTGTGTTCAAACCTGGTCAAGAACTACAGGAAACGTATGATCTCTGCAATTGCAAAAAAAGGTTTCTGTACCAAATATTAAGTTATGCTTTTCTGATGTATCAAATACGTATGTCATGCAATAAAACGCAAGTTCATCACTTACAAATCATACAATGTGATTTTCTAGATTTTTGTTTTAGATTCCATCTCTCACAGTTGAAGTGTACCTATGATAAAAATGACAGACCTCTACATGCTTTGTAAGTAGGAACATTTGCAAAATCGGCGGTGTATCAAATACTTGTTCTCCACATCAGAAGTTAGATATCTCTATAGGTATATCTCTATAGTTACCACTATATACTGTAACATCAGAAGTTAGATATCTCTATAGGTATATCTCTATAGTTACCACTATATACTGTAACATCAGAAGTTAGATGTCTCTATAGGTATATCTCTATAGTTACCACTATATACTGTAACATCAGAAGTTAGATGTCTCTATAGGTATATCTCTATAGTTACCACTATATACTGTAACATCAGAAGTTAGATGTCTCTATAGGTATATCTCTATAGTTACCACTATATACTGTAACATCAGAAGTTAGATATCTCTATAGGTATATCTCTATAGTTACCACTATATACTGTAACATCAGAAGTTAGATATCTCTATAGGTATATCTCTATAGTTACCACTATATACTGTAACATCAGAAGTTAGATATCTCTATAGGTATATCTCTATAGTTACCACTATATACTGTAACATCAGAAGTTAGATATCTCTATAGGTATATCTCTATAGTTACCACTATATACTGTAACATCAGAAGTTAGATATCTCTATAGGTATATCTCTATAGTTACCACTATATACTGTAACATCAGAAGTTAGATATCTCTATAGGTATATCTCTATAGTTACCACTATATACTGTAACATCAGAAGTTAGATATCTCTATAGGTATATCTCTATAGTTACCACTATATACTGTAACATCAGAAGTTAGATATCTCTATAGGTATATCTCTATAGTTACCACTATATACTGTAACATCAGAAGTTAGATATCTCTATAGGTATATCTCTATAGTTACCACTATATACTGTAACATCAGAAGTTAGATATCTCTATAGGTATATCTCTATAGTTACCACTATATACTGTAACATCAGAAGTTAGATATCTCTATAGGTATATCTCTATAGTTACCACTATATACTGTAACATCAGAAGTTAGATATCTCTATAGGTATATCTCTATAGTTACCACTATATACTGTAACATCAGAAGTTAGATATCTCTATAGGTATATCTCTATAGTTACCACTATATACTGTAACATCAGAAGTTAGATATCTCTATAGGTATATCTCTATAGTTACCACTATATACTGTAACATCAGAAGTTAGATGTCTCTATAGGTATATCTCTATAGTTACCACTATATACTGTAACATCAGAAGTTAGATGTCTCTATAGGTATATCTCTATAGTTACCACTATATACTGTAACATCAGAAGTTAGATATCTCTATAGGTATATCTCTATAGTTACCACTATATACTGTAACATCAGAAGTTAGATATCTCTATAGGTATATCTCTATAGTTACCACTATATACTGTAACATCAGAAGTTAGATATCTCTATAGGTATATCTCTATAGTTACCACTATATACTGTAACATCAGAAGTTAGATATCTCTATAGGTATATCTCTATAGTTACCACTATATACTGTAACATCAGAAGTTAGATATCTCTATAGGTATATCTCTATAGTTACCACTATATACTGTAACATCAGAAGTTAGATATCTCTATAGGTATATCTCTATAGTTACCACTATATACTGTAACATCAGAAGTTAGATATCTCTATAGGTATATCTCTATAGTTACCACTATATACTGTAACATCAGAAGTTAGATATCTCTATAGGTATATCTCTATAGTTACCACTATATACTGTAACATCAGAAGTTAGATATCTCTATAGGTATATCTCTATAGTTACCACTATATACTGTAACATCAGAAGTTAGATATCTCTATAGGTATATCTCTATAGTTACCACTATATACTGTAACATCAGAAGTTAGATATCTCTATAGGTATATCTCTATAGTTACCACTATATACTGTAACATCAGAAGTTAGATATATCTATAGGTATATCTCTATAGTTACCACTATATACTGTAACATCAGAAGTTAGATATCTCTATAGGTATATCTCTATAGTTACCACTATATACTGTAACATCAGAAGTTAGATATCTCTATAGGTATATCTCTATAGTTACCACTATATACTGTAACATCAGAAGTTAGATATCTCTATAGGTATATCTCTATAGTTACCACTATATACTGTAACATCAGAAGTTAGATATCTCTATAGGTATATCTCTATAGTTACCACTATATACTGTAACATCAGAAGTTAGATATCTCTATAGGTATATCTCTATAGTTACCACTATATACTGTAACATCAGAAGTTAGATATCTCTATAGGTATATCTCTATAGTTACCACTATATACTGTAACATCAGAAGTTAGATATCTCTATAGGTATATCTCTATAGTTACCACTATATACTGTAACATCAGAAGTTAGATATCTCTATAGGTATATCTCTATAGTTACCACTATATACTGTAACATCAGAAGTTAGATATCTCTATAGGTATATCTCTATAGTTACCACTATATACTGTAACATCAGAAGTTAGATATCTCTATAGGTATATCTCTATAGTTACCACTATATACTGTAACATCAGAAGTTAGATATCTCTATAGGTATATCTCTATAGTTACCACTATATACTGTAACATCAGAAGTTAGATGTCTCTATAGGTATATCTCTATAGTTACCACTATATACTGTAACATCAGAAGTTAGATGTCTCTATAGGTATATCTCTATAGATACCACTATATACTGTAACATCAGAAGTTAGATATCTCTATAGGTATATCTCTATAGTTACCACTATATACTGTAACATCAGAAGTTAAATGTCTCTATTTTATTTTTATTTTTATTTCACCTTTATTTAACCAGGTAGGCTAGTTGAGAAAAAGTTATCATTTGCAACTGCGACCTGGCCAAGATAAAGCATAGCACTGTGAACAGACAACAACACAGAGTTACACATGGAGTAAACAATAAACAAGTCAATAACACAGTAGAAAAAAAAAGAATCTATATACATTGTGTGCAAAAGGCATGAGGAGGTAAGCAATAAATAGGCCATAGGAGTGAATCATTACAATTTAGCAGATTAACACTGGAGTGATAAATGATCAGATGGTCATGTGCAGGTAGAGATACTGGTGTGCAAAAGAGCAGAAAAGTAAATAAATAAAAACAGTATGGGGATGAGGTAGGTAAATTGGGTGGGCTAAATACCGATGGACTATGTACAGCTGCAGCGATCGGTTAGCTGCTCGGATAGCAGATGTTTAAAGTTGGTGAGGGAGATAAAAGTCTAAAACTTCAGGGATTTTTGCAATTCGTTCCAGTCGCAGGCAGCAGAGAACTGGAAGGAAAGGCGACCAAATGAGGTTTTGGCTTTAGGGATGATCAGTGAGATACACCTGCTGGAGCGCGTGCTACGGGTGGGTGTTGCCATTGTGACCAGTGAACTGAGATAAGGCGGAGCTTTACCTAGCATAGACTTGTAGATGACCTGGAGCCAGTGGGTCTGGCGACGAACATGTAGCGAGGGCCAGCCGACTAGAGCATACAGGTCGCAGTGGTGGGTGGTATAAGGTGCTTTAGTAACAAAACGGATGGCACTGTGATAAACTGCATCCAGTTTGCTGAGTAGAGTATTGGAAGCTATTTTGTAGATGACATCGCCGAAGTCGAGGATTGGTAGGATAGTCAGTTTTACTAGGGTAAGTTTTGCGGCGTGAGTGAAGGAGGCTTTGTTGCGAAATAGAAAGCCGACTCTAGATTTGATTTTGGATTGGAGATGTTTGATATGAGTCTGGAAGGAGAGTTTGCAGTCTAGCCAGACACCTAGGTACTTATAGATGTCCACACATTCTAGGTCGGAACCATCCAGGGTGGTAATGCTAGTCGGGCGATCGGGTGCAGGCAGCGAACGGTTGAAAAGCATGCATTTGGTTTTACTAGTGTTTAAGAGCAGTTGGAGGCCACGGAAGGAGTGTTGTATGGCATTGAAGCTCGTTTGGAGGTTAGATAGCACAGTGTCCAAGGAAGGGCCAGAAGTATACAGAATGGTGTCGTCTGCGTAGAGGTGGATCAGGGAATCGCCCGCAGCAAGAGCAACATAATTGATATATACAGAGAAAAGAGTCGGCCCGAGAATTGAACCCTGTGGTACCCCCATAGAGACTGCCAGAGGACAGGACAACATGCCCTCCGATTTGACACACTGAACTCTGTCTGCAAAGTAGTTGGTGATCCAGGCTAGGCAGTCATTAGAAAAACCGAGGCTACTGATAAGAATATATATTTATTTTTTTAACCTTTATTTAACTAGGCAAGTCAGTTAAGAACAAATTCTTATTTTCAATGACGGCCTAGGAACAGTGGGTTAACTGCCTGTTCAGGGGCAGAATGACAGATTTGTACCTTGTCAACTGGGGGATTTGAACTTGCAACCTTTTGGTTACTAGTCCAATGCTCTAACCACTAGACTACCCTGCCGGCCCGTGATTGACAGAGTCGAAAGCCATGGCCGGGTGGATGAAGACGGCTGCACAGTACTGTCTTTTATCGATGGAGGTTTTGATATCGTTTAGTACCTTGAGCGTGGCTGAGGTGCACCCGTGACCGGCTCGGAAACCGGATTGCACAGTCTCTATAGTCATATCTCTATAGATGTCTCTAAAGTTATATCTCTATAGTTACCACTATATACTGTAACATCGTAACTTAGATATCTCTATAGTCATATCTCTATAGTTACCACTATATACTGTAATATCAGAAGTTAGATGTCTCTATAGTTATATCTCTATACTTACCACTATACACTGTAACATTGTAAGTTAGATGTCTCTATAGTTATATCTCTATAGTTACCACTATATACTGTAAGTTAGTCTCTATAGTTATATCTGTATAATTACTACTATACAATCAGTGGCCATTTTACAAAAATAATTTGCCACTACAGATTGAATCACATGGTAGTGGCGTGCTATATAAAGCAAGCATCGAGGCATTCAGATACTGTTTGATTGAATGGGCAAAATGAGCGACTTAAGCATGGTATGATCGTCAGTGCCAGGCGTGCAGTTTCGAGTGTCTCAGAAACAGCCGGCCTCCTGGGCTATTCACTCACGACAGTCTAGGGTTTACCGAGAATGTTGCGACAAACAAAAAGCATCAAGTAAGTGACAATCCTGTGGGCGAAAACAGCTTGCTGATGAGAGGTCGAAGAAGAATGGCAAGAATTGTGCAACAGGCAGGCCACAAACAGGCAAATAATGACGCAGTACAACAATGTTGTGCAGAATGGCATCTTGGAACGCACAACTCGTTGTTCCTTGTCACAGATTGGCTATTGCAGCAGATGACCACACCGGGTTCCACTCCTATCAGCAAAAAACAAGAAGAAGAAATGCGGCTCCAGTGGGCACATGATCAACAGCACTGGACAAAACTTTGGCTGGTCCAAGGAATCCCAGTTCCTGTTGCGTCATGCTGGTGGCAGAGTCAAGATTTGGCGTAAGCAGCAAATGGCCCCATGCTGCATGGACAGGCTGGTAGCGGTGGTGTAATGGTGTGGGGAGTGATTTCCTGGTACACGTTAGGTCCCTTGATACCAATTGAGCAACGTGTCCATGCCCCAAAGAATTCAGGTTGTTCTGGTGGCAAAGGAGGTCTGACACGGTACTAGATGGGTGTACCTTAAACTGGCCACTGAGTTTATACTGTAACATTGTAAGTTAGATTCCTCTCTATAGATGTCTCTCTATAGTTATGTCTCTTCCTGACTAGAAGCACTGCAGTTGGATGAGGAGTGGGGGCAGAGGCAAGGCTGTCTCACATACATTGTTGCATCCTAAAGGACGGGAGGAAAGGAGGGAGGGAGTGAGAGAATACATGGGAACAAAAAGTGAAGGACAAAACACTCAGTGCTGTGCAGATCAGAATGATGTATCCATGAGTTCCATGTCCACTGAAGGAAGGACATCATGACATGACACTAAACTTATTCAGAACAAACACACAGGACTAATCCTGCATGCCATTGTATCACAGCAACAGCATCTTGCTTATTGATTTACGATACTATAGTGTGAAGAAGATGTAACAAAACGTGTCCATCATGACTCATTGGTTTCAGATTGCTTTGATCCAATCTGGGTGTGGAGAGGGAAATAATCTCCACACCCTGTGAAGAGCAAAATGTTAAATGCTCACATTTGAACAACATTCCTTTCATATTCCATATTGAAAAACAATAGAGTCTAATATGCACACTGCACAAAAAAATGGCTTTAGTTCTGATAAAAGGCCAGCAGAGAAGAAGTAGCCTTGTGCAAACAGACGTAAATCTGAAATGTCCATAGTGAGTTTAACTGCGCAATGAACCTGCCGCTGCTTGTGTACCCATATCTGGCTGTAACCGGTCTGTGTATGAATGGATTCCGGCACATCTATATCTTTTACAGGTTAACAACTTGTAGCTCAGCCACTGCACGCATACATTATTGCATGTAGGTTACGGAGGTATGACTTGCATGTATCATTAAGCGTGCGTGGGTGTATAAGAACCCGAGTGTGTATACACTGACTGGCTGCGTGTGTGTAGTCTAATCACATATGAAGTATGAATGTATAAAAACTGTGGCAATGTGTATCAGCTGCGTCTTACAAGCGGTGTGTATGTGATAAGTCGATTTCTGTGGCGCAGCTTTCAAATCAATATGTTTTATTACTGTATCCTATATTTATCCACATTGATAGCAAATCACTTTGTGCCATATGTGGAACCCGAGGTAACGAGAAACACGAAGACAATTTAAATTATTACTGAGCATTTGATTCATGATGTTCCTGTATCAAAAAAGGTTAATATATTGCCATGTCTTACCTGCGCGTTCTGCCGGATAACAGCCGGGGAGACCGTGCGCACTGGATTGCTGCGATAAATTCTCTCTGGTTAGGCAATAACGACTGTCTTATAAACTGTTGAAGGAAGACTATTGTGACAAATCATCCTCATTTTGTAGTCGATAAACTGCTGCCCAATGTTGTGTACCAGCATATCCGTAGACAATATGACATATCTGCACTATTTATTTTTACTAGCCTTAGCTAAACTCTTTTAGTTGACTCTATCGATGGAATAAACTATTATTAGAAGAGCCTACAAGCTGTGCAATGGCAAGTTTATGGAAAAATTGTCTAACTTTTCCTGTTGAAATACATTTTGTAACTAAACGATGTGCATTAATTCCATGTGTTGCACATATAATTGTCAGGTAAAAAAAAAAATCCGTAGAAGAAAACGCCAATCTAGCTATCCTACGAAACTCACTATAGCAAGCAAGTGCAGCACAATAGGCATATCACACGGTCAAAAGGGAGGTCGCCAGATTTTTGTCTTCCTGATTTAAACTACACATTTTCCTCTGCAAATTTACGATGCATTTATTCCAAGCTGATATAAAGAGTTCCGTCAGAAATTCCAACCGACCCCGATCATACAATGCCTATGGGATTGTGCGACTGGTCTCACTAAGGTCCGCAAAGCTAAAGTGCGCTCCCATTGGTCGCTCGAACTGCTGTTGATGAGAGTTCTCTCCAGGGCTTTCGGATGCTGAGTTCCAACCCATCAATGATGGTCTGTAATTGGCTTAAGGAAGTGATTATGGTTCCAATACCAGAAAGACTGTATACAGAAGACATGAGCTATCCTTCTCAATAATGCACTGCAAATGCTATGCAGAGCCGGATTGTGGACCATTATGGACCGCAAACGTGCCACGGCCCCCGAACACGTCATAAGCAATGGCAAAGCGTGTAGAATTGCAGGAAATCAGCTTTAAAACTGCAGTTTACTCTCGGCCTCATGGTCAAATGTGAAGAATAACATGAGATAAACTATAAACAGCACATTTTTTACTTTGCCCCGTGGCAAAATGTGTATAATTGCATGAAATTAGCTTTAAAACTGTAACATTTTCTCTCAGCCTCATGACAAAACCCCCTGGAGGTAGGGGCCCCAGGGCCCAAAATGAGGAAGTCCAGCCCTGCTGCTCTACAGTGTCACAGGTGTTAGAAGAAAAACATGAAGATGGAAATTGACAGTCATCATAATGCTGCTGGTCATCAGATGATAAATGTGCAAAAATACATCAAAATGGGTGCCTTTGATATTTTTCTGCCTTGATACAGTCTCTCACTATCTTTTTGTGTATGTCGGTATTAAAAGAGAGAGAGAGAGAGAGAGAGAGGGGTGCACCAATGGTTGCCACAGCAACTGTGTGATTATGTTGGTGGCAATTATGAAAGGGATGAAAACGGGGTGGGGGAAGAGGACAGGAGCAATCCAAAGTCAGAACACTGATGATGCGCGTGAGTGAATCTGTCAACCATGACGGATAGGCCTAAAATTTAAAATGTGATAAGACGCTGATGTCTTCAAAGAAGTGAGAGAAGTTTGAATCCCTAATTCCATGTAGTGTGCATAAAACATAAACATATTTTTTTGTATGTGTTTCATTAGATTTCATAGAATAATGACTATGTTCATTTATTTTTGACAAAGCACATCATACTCCCAGATTACAATACTAGCTCTTGTAGCCTCTCAGCCAACAGTAAAGCATGGGGCTTATTCATGGTGTTAAACCTCACAGATAATAAGAGAAAGCAACAATAGCCCTGTAGGACATATGTATGTTCTATACCTCTATGAACAGTCTGAAATGTTTTCCCAAATGAATAAACCCATGCTGTGCAAATCCCAGAAAGAGAGAACAGTATTAGGTTGTGTGTAAAAAGGGCTGGCAGAAGCCAGCAAAGGGGAGAGAATACAGACATTGTCCCCAAACACTGAAACAGCAGGGTCAGATATTGGGCTCGTTTGAGTGGTAAGGCGAAAGCAACCGACTGTAGACGAAGGTTGAGGAGTGAAGTTGGGAGGTGCATCTGCGACAGCCAAAAGTCAGACACTGATGTGATTTTCCTACAGCAAGGCTCAGTATAACATGGCAGTGTTGCCATTGCTTAGAAAAGTTGTTCTTTATAATGTCGAAATAAACATGTCTCCAGCCCCCATATCACACACTCACAAACTGAAGATATACAGTGGCACGAAGAAGTATGTGAACCCTTTGGAATTACTTGGATTTCTGCATAAATTAGTCATAACATTTGATCTGATTTTCATCTTAGTCACAATAGACAAAACACAGTCTACTTAAAATAATAAACACAAATTATTGTATTTTTCTTGTCTATATTGAATACATAATTTAAACATTCAGTGTAAGTTGGGGGAGGTGCATCTGCGACAGCCAAAAGTCAGACACTGATGTGATTTTCCTACAGCAAGGCTCAGTATAACATGGCAGTGTTGCCATTGCTTAGAAAAGTTGTTCTTTATAATGTCGAAATAAACATGTCTCCAGCCCCCATATCACACACTCACAAACTGAAGATATACAGTGGCACGAAGAAGTATGTGAACCCTTTGGAATTACTTGGATTTCTGCATAAATTAGTCATAACATTTGATCTGATTTTCATCTTAGTCACAATAGACAAAACACAGTCTACTTAAAATAATAAACACAAATTATTGTATTTTTCTTGTCTATATTGAATACATAATTTAAACATTCAGTGTAGGTTGGAAAAAGTATGTGAACCCCGAGGCTAATGACTTCTCCAAAAGCTAATTGGAGTCAGGAATCAGCTAACCTGGAGTCCAATCAACGACACAAGATTGGAGATGTTGGTTAGAGCTGTCCTGCCCTATAAAAAACAACTCACAAAATGTGAGTTTGCTATTCACAAGAAGCATTGCCTGGTGTGAACCATGCCTCAAACCAAAGAGATCTCAGAATTGTTGACTTGCATAAAGCTCGAAAGGGTTACAAAAGTATCTCTAAAAGCCTTGATCTTCATCTGTCCACAGTAAGATAAAATTGTCTATAAATGGAGAAAGTTCAGCACTGAAGAATCCTAGAGTGTCAGCTAAAGACTTACAGAAATCTCTGAAACATGCTAACATCTCTGTTGACGAGTCCACGATACGTAAAACACTAAACAAGAATGGTGTTCATGGGAGACCACGGAAGAAGCCGCTGCTGTCAAAAAAAAACATTGTTGCACGTCTGAAGTTCGCAAAAGAGCATCTGGATGTTCCACAGCACTTCTGGCAAAATATTCTGTGGAGAGATGAAACTGAAGTTGAGTTGTTTGGAAGGAAGGAACACACAACACTGTGTGTGGAGAAAAAAAGGCACAGCACACCAACAGTATGGTGGAGGGAGCATCATGTTTTGGAGCTGCTTTACTGCCTCAGGGCCTGGACAGCTTGCTATCATCAACGGAAAAATGAATTCCCAAGTTTATCAAGACATTTTGCAGGTGAATGTAAAGCTATCTGTCCTCCAATTGAAGCTCAACAGATGCAACAGGACAACAACACAAAAAACAGAAGTAAATCAACAACAGAATGGCTTCAACAGAAGACAATATGCCTTCTGGAGTGGCCCAGTCAGAGTCCTGACCTCAACCCAATTGAAAATGCTGTGGCATGACCTTGAGAGCGGTTCACACCAAACATCATATTGCTAAAATGAAACAGTTTTGTAAAGAGGAATGGTCCAAAATTCTTCCTGACCGTTGTGCAGGTCTGATACACAACTACAGAAAATGTTTAAGTTTATTACTACCAAAGGAGGGTCAACCAGTTATTAAATGCAAGGGTTCACATACTTTTTCCACCCTGCACTGTGAACGTTTACACAGTGTGTTCAATAAAGACATGAAAACGTATAATTGTGTGTTATTAGTTTAAGCAGACTGTGTTTGTTTATTGTTGTGACTTAGATGAAGATTAGATAAAATTTTATGACCAATTTATGTAGAAATCCAGGTAATTCCAAAGGGTTCACATACTTTTTCTTGCCACTATGTGTGTACATTTTACTATCAATTGACAGAGAGCCTCAAATATCACATTCATTTGTACATATCCGCTGTATACATGAATTGAGGCAAAGTTGGTTCCTGTTTCAGTCATGTCTTTGGTCACATCGGTGTGGGTCATATAAAATAACCTAATGATTGGTTGACGATAGAGCCTCCCACAATGCAGGTGATGGCTGCAGGATGGAGTTGGTGAAGAGCACCTGCAGAAACGTTCTGTCGACTGCAGTCAAACCTTCATGACCTGTGATCACATGATTTATGTAAAGTTGGGCACGTTCAAGTGGATCACTTTTGCCAAATCGTGACCATCGTTAATCACTACCATATAAAATATATTGCATTATAGTTATAAAAATTGACCACCTTGCGCCTTACATGTCGACTGCAGGAACCTTACAAAAATCATGTGATCAAAGGTCATGCAGTTTCTGAAGTCGCCGCCACAGTTGCTTCTCAACACTTGCGATATGAGACGTTCTAATCATTTAAATGTACACACATTCAGTTTTCAGCTTGTGAATGTGTGATAAACTTTTACATTTATTCTGAAAAACTTTCGCAAACAGCAGCTATGTTGACACTGCCATGTGATCTGAGCCTTGCTGTTGGAAAACCACTAGTGTCCAACTTTCGGCTGTTGCAGATGCACCTCCCCAGGCTTCACCCGAAGACTTTTGTCTAGTCGGCTTCGTTACGCTTACCCCCCGAACACACACATTTTCTAGGCAGTGGCTGTCGATAAGACTTTTCTGGACTTCTCTTCCCGACAGTTAAAGGTCCCGAAGCTTTTGTGCATGTGCAAGAATCTGTACTTAACAGTCTCTGATCTATTCCTAGAGAACCTCCCTTCACATTTCTATCAATTGTGAATGATAACTTAAGTATTACCGGTGAAACATCCATGCAGCATCTGCATACCAAACATATGGTCTGTTTCAGGGGGATATGCATATTTACATCTTAATGAGTTAGTGTAGTCACAAAGTACCCTACAGTGTTGTTATGAAGTATCCTACAGTGTTATGAAGTATCCTACAGTGTTATGAAGTATCCTACAGTGTTATGAAGTATCCTACAGTGTTGTTTTATTATGTAGTGAGCGAACGTGTTACCAAGCAGACGGAGTTAACAAACTGTAGCATAGCCTAGCTGTGCTTAGTTCAAAATAAAACATTTTGCCTAATGGAGCATGATGTTGTGTTGGAGAAAAATGTGACCATTTGTACAATTATCCTAAAATCCCAGAAGAAATTACACATTAACATAGTATGATAGTCTTTTTGGTTCTGTTATGTAGACCAGTATCAGTGTTTTTGCAGACATTGTTTCAGCTTTGATCTAACTAAATGAGCACCAATCACAACAGTAGCCTGTTCTTCATGAGTAAAGCCACGGCTGTGTGTAAAGTAGAGAATTTCACACAAGCAAAAGCTTCGGGACCTTTAGCTGTTGGGAAGATGGGGCCAGAAAAGTTGGATCCGCAGCCACTCCATTCTATCCCCATAATCGTCAAGGTGGTAGGGTACTCCGATAGATGGGGACTAGGTGAAAAACCTTTCTATAGGGGGGTTTCCTGGCATCACCTCCAGCCCAACACCCAGGTATCTGGGGACACCTACCAGGATCAGGCAGATATTTCCACCCAGATGGGTAGCTGGTTGCTCTGCATGCTGCTCACTGCAGCCAAGCCAGAGGAAGGAGCCCTTCATTACGTACGTCAACTGACAGCCTGCTTGCTGGGGGCACGTTCCACTAGACTAAACATGTGTGTATGGAATTCATGACAATAGGTGGAGCTCAAGAGTGTAGTGGCTCCCTCCTTCGACTCATCTCCCCTGTTGCTTTTTCACCCATCCCGTGTACTCAGACCTTTACAGATGAAGAGGAAATTAATCCTGTATTTTACTATGAAATATGCCACAACCTACATTCAGGGCTCTCGAAAAATCTGATATCTCCCTTCCGTCAATATACTACTGTACCACAGAAAGCAATTCACACCATAATATGTTCAATATTTACATTTACATTTAAGTCATTTAGCAGACGCTCTTATCCAGAGCGACTTACAAATTGGTGCATTCACCTTATGACATCCAGTGGAACAGCCACTTTACAATAGTGCATCTAAATCTTTTAAGGGGGGAGGATTACTTTATCCTATCCTAGGTATTCCTTAAAGAGGTGGGGTTTCAGGTGTCTCCGGAAGGTGGTGATTGACTCCGCTGTCCTGGCGTCGTGAGGGAGTTTGTTCCAACATTGGGTGGCCAGAGCAGCGAACAGTTTTGACTGGGCTGAGCGGGAACTGTACTTCCTCAGTGGTAGGGAGGCGAGCAGGCCAGAGGTGGATGAACACAGTGCCCTTGTTTGGGTGTAGGGCCTGATCAGAGCCTGGAGGTACTGAGGTGCCGTTCCCCTCACAGCTCCGTAGGCAAGCACCATGGTCTTGTAGCGGATGCGAGCTTCAACTGGAAGCCAGTGGAGAGAGCGGAGGAGCGGGGTGACGTGAGAGAACTTGGGAAGGTTGAACACCAGACGGGCTGCGGCGTTCTGGATGAGTTGTAGGGGTTTAATGGCACAGGCAGGGAGCCCAGCCAACAGCGAGTTGCAGTAATCCAGACGGGAGATGACAAGTGCCTGGATTATATATATCTTATCAATATCTTACCAACACTGAAGAAAGAACTAAATCACACATTTTCCCCCAAATTTTTCTAATTTATTTATTTAAATAACTTAAAACGGACACAAAAATACCCACCCATTAAGTTTCGCTCAATGACTGTTTCCCAGACACCTTTTCCCACCGAAGTAAAAGACAACTATTGATTGTTTCCTTGGGAAATGTAGGCGCCAACATGCATTTAGATCGGAGGGAGAAAACATGCCCAGGAAACCCAGCCAGAGGAGATCATCGACTGGGGAGTTCCTTTCTATCAAATCTGTTGAGGCTTCCCTATTGACAAATACATCGTTTTTTTCCAAATCTGGCCCATATGGGAACAGGATAGGAGCTGGATAGTGCATACGACCAGAGCAGGTTTTTTATCCATACAAATCAAATAAATTTTTTAACAATAAAAAGGTTCACAAGTACACTATTGGCAAATTAGTACTAAAGACCAGATGTGCAGCTTTGACCATATAAATAAATATCCATAATTATACATGGGATATAATTAATAATCAATGATATGCACAATCCTGCACCCTAACCTAATCCTGTATGGACAATAACCTACTTCATACACATACCAAGACATCTGAATATAGGCATGTCACTTTAAAACCACTCTTCAAATACTGGACAATGAATAAACAATGACAATTTTGTAAAAATTCAAAAACAGAATAGTCATACATGGGGATAAACATTTACAAAATCAATAAGGGCGAAATCCTTTTTTAAAGTAATAATCAGACCAAATGTTGCTCCCTTCGTGTCCATCTCATTTCGACCACGACTAGACAAACATTTTCTAGGAAAACTGCTCATTGCTGCTTCCTCATTTGACTACCCAATGAATGACCATCTCATCATGTTTTGTTTCACTCTATGAATCAAAAAAATATTGCATAAATGACTAAGTCCTCCACCCTTAGTCCCTTCCAACAACCTGATCTCGTATAAGGTAACTCAACTCAGACGTGACAAAACAGCTCACCAGTTTCCCAACACGAGGCTAGCTGGGCAGTACACAGTACCATTTCAGCAACAGGAGCCATGTCAAGAAGGGGGTGGGGGAAGAAAGAGGCATTTTCTGTTTTTGCAAAATATTCAAGACATTTTGTTTAGTGAACACTGAACAGAAAGAAGCCTAATTTCAGATGGGGGAGATGAGTCAGACTGAAGCTCTAACAGTCTAGCTACTGTATGACACACACAATCACTAGTGCCGTGTATGAAACACAATAAAAACCTCTGATCATGACAGTGAGGAACCATGGAGAGAACTAACACACATCGGTGAACCCATTTCAATTCAGTCACTTTTTCACAACATCCCTTTTGTTTTAAACAAAACTTTCCAGACATGTTTTACCATGGAAGAAGTGGTCAGAAAGAGAAAAAACATTCAGGAGATAAAGGTTCTCAAAGTTTACCTATTTTGCATACCCAACCCTACCAAGAAATCACTAAATAGTCTGACAACCCGGTTTGCAAGCTTTTAAAATATATAAAATCTCAACTGTTTATATTTTCCAGTGATGTAGACATGGATGCCTCATTGTGTGGTTCGCAAAAGGGGTCAAATTTGAGCACCTTCATCTTTTGTGTTTTGACATTGAGGTCCAAAAACTCACTTTCTGAGCACTTCTACAACAGACAAATATGTATGGAAGGTTTCATTCAAATCAAAAAGGGGTGCTGTCAAAAAGTAATTGAATGTATATGGATTTATCCACAGGGGATTGGGAGAATATATGGCAACAAGGAATGAACAGGAATACAAGATGCAATGAGTACAAAAGGGACAGTAGAGTCAGGGGGATAGAAAGAATCTGGGAGAGGGGGACAATATTCAGTACACACACACACACACACACACACACACACACACACACACACACACACACACACACACAGAGAGAGAGAAAACTCCAAGCAGCATTAGAGTCGTCTCAACGCTCGCTTTTTATCAGTTTTCTTCTTCCCTACAACATTACTATTGCTACTACTACTGCTGGAGGTAGTACTGCTTCCATTGGCTCCGTTACCCAGAGCAGCAGAGGGGGCAACCCCTGGCCCCATCGCCCTCTTGGTAGGGTCCCCTGCGTGTTTTTTGGGCTGGGGGCCATCGGCAGGGTCCTGGGGCACCCCCGACGCCCCCCCGTGCCCCCCCATGGCATGGATCTCAGTTAGAAGACGAGCACGGGACGCATACTCTGTATAGTCCTCCAGGAGCAGACGCCCCGCCTCCTCGTTGAGAGCCGACTCAGGGTTGGGATGGATCATAAGGCACTTGATAGTCTGAGGGGAGAGAGAGAATGAACACCAGTGAGTCATCATGGTATATTTCAAGGTTTTCCTTGAACCAAGCAGAGATGACTATACAAAATGTTAAGAATATAAAATGAACCAGATACAATATTTTCTTTCAACCTTTGCTATTTTGGATTATTAAGAAGCATCCATAGAGATGCTTGCTTAACTGTTTCTTACCAGTAATACATGTCTGAGTCCCAGCTCTGCCCTCCAGTCCCTCTTCAGGACGTTGACACAGATCTCTCCCTTGTGGCCCACATTAGGGTGGAAGATCTTGGTTAGGAAGTAGCCTTTCGGTGGTGCAGCAGGGAAGTCCTTCCCCAGGACCAGGCGCATCCGGAAAACACCCCCGGCAAACGGAGTTCCTTCTATTGAAGCACAATAAATAAACCACGTCAAGCAGGGGTTGACATTACTGGTTGTCCAGGGCAGGTAAACTGAACAGTCGGTTAGGTGGAATCTGCCTTTTGTTCTGAAGACTAGCGTTCATTCACGTCGACTCGTGTTTTGTTCACGTGCATAAGCGACTCAGCAAAAAAAAAAAAATCAAGCCAAGTGATCACACAGTTCTCCCTACATTCTCTTTCACCTCCGTTACTCGTCTCACTCCACTCAGATCCGACCGCTCACTCTACACAAACGAGTTGCGCACCCAAGATCCCATTAAGACTATAGAAATTACTGCCTAGAAAAATTCATCTAACAGATGGGATACACAAACAAAACTGTAGACAAGAAATTAATGCATCTGGTCCATTTAGCGAACTGCTAGTCTGTCATTTACAATAGGTTACGGATGGACATATGTAACAAAAACATTGTTTTGATGAAGTCAAATAGCCAATAATAAGTTCATTCAACCCTGTTAAAACAGGAGGAGGCTAAACGTGCAGTAATATTGATGAGAAAGACACACCTGTTTCAGTAGCAAATGTCAGTGCTCAAATGGCGGTAGGAGTCCATAATTTAACAAATGACCTTGCAACTCAAGTAGGCCTAAGTGTTTTCCAGTTCAGACAGTGAAGATTGGACAACTAAATCAAATGTTTAGGCCTTTGTGCCAACTGCCTCTAGTAGTGTGTTAGCTAGCCAGTGTGTAATCTGAGCATAGTTGAGGTCTAACCCGAATTAGCCACGAAAACTAAAGTTTGAGAACAACTTTTCTGGAAGCTGTGCTGCAACTTTTACCCCACATGGACCAGCCCCTAGCAATTAGTTTCAGCCAATGGGCTTCAACTCCTAGCCATTTGAGTAACAGTCAACAAGATACACACAGCAGTACCACTTTGCTGCTGAGCTCTACTTTCAGAACCTTTGTCTAAAAAGTACACAAAAGTACCGGAGACTTAAATTTCATGCCTCTATGGAGTATTTTACATGTGTGATCATTACTTCATACTTTAACACAAACTTTAACCCTTTTCATCAGAAGTCTGTCAGAGTAAAGGCGTCTGCATGCTTCCCAGCCGAAACAGTTCAGAAGAGTGTGTGCATACATTAAGACAATATTTTGTGCCGTTTTTGTTAGTTTTGGACTTTGGTCCGTTTTTTGTTGTTGTTTGGGCGTACACTTTTTCTTGCGGCAAGCCAACGTTGGTAGCCAGAGTCAGTAGCCGAAGTCTACACCCCTTTGTCAGTGATTGGCCAACAGTAGGGATTCTTCAGTGAAGTCGGTTGTCATTCAACGAGAGACGACTCATTTTCATGAAAATGTTTCATTGCGAAATACTGCATACATACTTGTCAGAAACATCAAAACTATTGACAGATTTCTTGAGTTATCTTAGATTAATTCTGACTATGTTGAGGAAGGAAATACTGGCTAAGGCATTTAACAATGGACAAACAATACTATTTCTGCTTTTTACTTGTTTTTCCAAGCGAAGGTCTTTTAAGGGAGTATGCGAGCACACTCGCTTGGTTCGCCTAGCTGACTTCGGCTAACCGCCAGCTGAACTGAAGCATGCTGACACCTTAAGGGAACTTCTTTACAGATTTAGCATGAAACTTATGAAAAAGGGGTTTGAATAGTGTCATAAGTGTGCTGACTCATTCAAACAAAGTTCAAATGAAAGGTACTTAATTTTTTTATTTGTACATGTAGAAGACCGTTTTCGTTTTTTGCCTGTACATGCCCAATGGACAAGTACCTTTGAGAGCTTAATGTCAACCCCAGCATTAAGCATGTTGTACATTACAGCTTCCATAGGCAGACAAAACATTTCCCATGACACAGAGGTATGCGTTACCTGGTCCCTCGATGGCTGTATGGAGTTCTGTGATGTCTTCTTCGCTGGGGTAGATCTTGATGCCCTCAGGGGGATCTGCAGCTAGTGCAGACACCTCTTTGTACACCAGGCGCAGAACCTGGGGCGGCAAGTTCTCTACATTGGAGTTCTATAAATGGGGCACACACATACATTACTATTCTGTCCCACTACCAACAGAAAGGTGCAAATATGGTCAATACTATAGATATGGAAACCACACATCCCATGATCACAAACACATCAATAACAGGAAAATCTCAGCCAGGGACAATTTCAGTAAAGCTGTCACCAAAATGGTTGCTCAGAATCAATGTAGCCATCTACTGTCTGATAAGCCTTAGGGCTGTAGCCGATTAAACTCAACTCCACGATTTATGATGGAGATGAGCTGCGATTAGTGTGAACAGACTGGAGCTCCTTAGTCACAAAATCTATTTGAATAAAAAACTACTGATTTCAACACCCAAAGAATGACCCATACACATTTCTGTGTAATTGCGGGGGATTCTTTGGATGCTGTAATCAGTAGTTTTTGATAAAAACGATATTGTATGGGACTAAGGAATTCCAGTTTGCCCACACTAGTCGTAAATCGTGGAGTTGAGTCGAATACAGTACAGGCCAGGTGGTGATTCACGTTAATATCATCATGAGAGTGCAGTGGATAAACTGTGTGTCACAACTGACAACTGCGATTTCAGCCAATGTCTGGCAGTTTACTTCATTGATAAATGTATAAACCGGTCAAAGTTAAGATATTGTATATGCATTTTCTAGCCATACAAAACGGACATCAAGTAAGCCATTCTGTCTTTGTCAAATAAAGCTAGGTTGTAGCTAGCTAGCGAATTAACAGTTAGCCGAAAGCTAACTAATGGTAGCATTGCTGCCTACAATTACTGACTAGTTCACATCATTGTCAAATCAAATAGCTACATCGCCAAACCGTTTAACATATTGATGTAGTTCTTATTACAACTCATCAATTGAAATAAGAGAGGAAATAAGATCTAACTAGCAAGCTAACATTAGGTAGCTAGCCAGCCAAATCATCATCATTAGGTAGCTAGCTAACTTGCATAGGTAGCTACATACGCAAACTTTGGGGTGTGCTAACGTTATGATAGTTAATTTGCTGACAATCGTGTAGAAGTTAGTTAGTGATTAATCTTTATGTTGGACAGTAAAATGTGTTCGGGAGAAGTGTCAACACTGAACTAGCCTGCAAAAGGAAATCGTAGCCAACGTTATATCAGCTAAAGCCAGTTAGTTAACTATAGCAAGCAAATAACCAACTAACGTCAGCTACCCAACTTAACTAGTTAGCTAAGTTAGGTCTCGGCTAAGTAACGTTACTGTAGTTAGCTAGTTAACGTTAGCTAAACAGCTGGCAAACTATTTGACTTGCTTTGTTAGCTAGCTAAATAACCAATAATTGCATCCATTTATGAAAGTGTTTGTAGAACATTTTAACTTACCATGTCTTCCGAAGAATATTAGTATTCAGGTGACTGGGGCTAGCTAACTCTGTGATCCTCGTCTAAATAGCAACGGTAGCTAGCAACTAATAAACGCTTGTAAGCTTGATCGATGAGAAAGTGGTCCACGACACCTCAAATAAATTAATAAATGCAGTTATCGCCGACTATTTAGATCTCAAATGGCCAAGCAAGCGATCAAGTTATGCTAACGCCTTAGCCAGCTGCAGCTTGCTAGCTGAAATTCTTCTCCTCAAAAGTTCAGTCACACTGATAGCACGTAAACTCCAATTCGTTATTCTGCTAAAAACAGCATGCTTTGGGGGGTAAATAACGTATACAGTAAAGGGAAGCGATTTACTGGAAGAAAGTTTTTTTTAGCCAAAGTTATGTGGTGGCCAAGTGCTAGAGTAGCTAGCCAGCTACTATTTTCGTTGACACGGAACACGACTACGTCTCCCAAATGAAATTGTGTTGTCTTGACCAATCGGCATTTTAGCCATACAACACGTGTACAAACAACGTAACCAACAAGACCAATCACATATCGTAGGTGCTCTGTCGTCATCATACTTGACATTTCCACCAGCCATCCAAAGTCGAGAATGTCAAAAATGATTCCAAGCCATAGGTGCGTTTGAAAAACTCATACCCACCCAGAGGGTAGGCCTTCATCTTGACAGACAGCCGCACACAATATAAACTTTTTTTCTAAACTTCAATATAACCTAACCCCAGTGAACCTAACTCTACCATAGAATATACCAAGAGACGGCAGTGTCGGAGAAAGGCATAATAACTGGCCGTGATTGATAGTCCCATAGGGCGGTGCACAATTGGCCCAGCGTCGTTAGGGTATGGCTGGGTAGGCCGTCATTGTAAATAAGAATTTGTTCTTAACTGACTTGCCTAGTTAAACTAAATAAGACTTCTAAACAATATTGAGAAATAGCTAATCAAATGGCAACCCTGACTACCTGCATTGGCCCATTTTTTGCACTGACTCTATGCACACTCGCATATACTTACACTGACACCCCAACACACATGCATACGGACAGCACACACTCACCACATACACTGCTGCTACTGTCTATTATCTATCCTGTTGCCTATTCTCTTTAACCCTGCCTATATGTACAATACATAGCTACCTCAATTACGTTGTACCCCTTCACATTGATTCTGTGCTCGTACTCCCCTCGTTATTCACTGCATATTTATTCCTTGTGTTACTATTTCTATTTTATTTTTATTTGATCTTTAACTATGCATTGTTGGAAAAGGACCCATAAGTAATCATTTCACTGTGAGTCTACACCTGTTGTCTACGAAGCATGTAACAAATACAATTTGATTTGATTTTAATTGAATACTAGTCATTTTAGCTAACATTCAAATCCTTGCCACTCTTGTCATTGGCTTTGGCAAGGAGTGGAATGTAATAGCTGAGCAGAGACACAGAGATGGCAACCAGGCTAGAATGCAACAAATCAGAGAGAATTTAGAACGTTTGATGCTATCAGAAGCTTGAACTATTAGTCAAAATGTTAGATATGCTTGGGAATTACTACAATAGCAACTTTGTCTAACAATATGGTCATCATTCTATTGTTCACACATAACGCCATCCATTCCAAAGCATTACAACAAATGTAGCTATTTCTCAAACCTGTCCACATAATTCTTTAGGATCTTCCACAAATCAACTTTTCACTCTTCATGACTTTTGGTGAGCAGCACAATAAAACCTGGGTACGTAACCCCTTGTTGCATGAGGTAAAACATTAATTTTCTCATGGTTAAGGTACCAAACCATCAAGCACTGGCATCCAACATTATAATAAGGGGTTAAATATCTGTACCTGTAAGACTCTTATCACATGTATTACTTGCATGGAGGAAACTTTTATAGCTCACAGCAAATCTAATGTAAGTGTTGCTTCTGTACAAATAAAAAACAGAAAACATCACAGCCTGCCAACCCCTGTCTACTGACATCAATGTGTGACTGTGGGGACATAAGCTCAGATTGAATTTGAAAGCTCCTGGCCCTGACCAACCGTCCTGAGAACTATGGTCACAAAGGTCAGAGTGGGAAAGTGCCTACCATGTGCCAGACACAGAATATTGCCTGTTATTTAAAAGTAAATGAATGTAGATGAGTGATTATTAATGCCATCCTCAAGATACATTGATACACCCGAGATTTGAAAGGGTACATTCCAAGTAACATTACATTTAAATTATTCCTAGTATCCATAATTTTGGAAGGGAAGGTTTTGGCCTTCAACCCCCACTGAGATTTTTTTCCTGCAGTATTTCTATTGAACACTAGAGTGCGCCTCATCACTACATTGTCTACGTGTTTTTATTTTTGGATTCTGGTTCTGGTTATTTTCTTCGAATTATTTTGTCGGAAAACAGTGCACAGAGATTTCCCTTGTGGTCCTCTCTGCAATCAGAAAATGTTTTTCGATTAATGACATGATTGTTTGCGTCATATGCAAATACATTTAGTCAAATGTGATTTTTATGGCTGTTAATTGCAATGTAAAAAATACAATAAAATACAATAAAGTCATTCAATCATTTTTATTTACATTAAACCCCATAACCAGTTTATACTAAGGCACTAACTTGTAATGCTCATTTGGACAGGATGTTTGTGGCTTTTCCCATAGAGATAGATAGAGGACTCTAGTGCCCAAATGTCTATTTTAGAATGGGCAGCGCCATTGAGCACTTTCACTATTTTGAAGTAGTCACTGGGTGGGACTTCCTATGGGTTAAGGAAGGATCACATAATTCCAACCAGGTCACCAGGAGGGATCAGCCAACGCATTATACTTGTGAACAAACATTCCATAATTGCAGGTGGCAGTAAATCGGCAAGCTTTATACCTGTTCAAACAACGCACTCCAGGTGGCAGTATGCACCAAGTGGCCAGGGTTCCGGCCTAGCAGAATGGTTTTGACTGCTCCCACAGTTTTGCTTCTGTACCGCAGTTTAATCTTCAGGACCGGACCCTTTTTTTCAATTTTCGACTAAAATTACATACCCAAATCTAACTGCCTGTAGCTCAGGATTTGAAGCAACGATATGCATATTCTTGATACCATTTGAAAGGAAACACGGAAGTTTGTGGAAATGTTTAATTAATGTAGGAGAATATAACACATTAGATCTGGTAAAAGATAATACAAAGAAAAGAAACATGCTTTTCTTTTTTTTGTACCATCATCTTTGAAATGCAAGAGAAAGGCCATAATGTATTATTCCAGCCCAGGCGCAATTTAGATTTTAGCCACTAGATGGCAGCAGTATATGTGCAAAGCTGCTCTCACAAACGCCATAATGGTACATATACAATGATGCGATGTCTATCTAAGTCTATGGGCTTTTCCAGGCGCGCCATCTTTGCTGGCAACACGCATTGTTCCTGGCTTTCAGCGCGCACTAATCTCTGATTGGATAGCCTGATGCGCGTTGCAGAGAAATTCAGCGAGGACAAAAACAACGCTCAATTTACGGGGCGTGACAGTTGAACAACAACAATCAAGCTTCCGGTTTTTTCCCATTCTTACTAGAGAGTTCACTAGCATGTTCTTGTGAGCGTAAAATCGCACAATCAGCAAGTTTATGTGTAATAGATTTACGTGTACACTAGGTACATTTTATTATTTTGTTTGTCGTGGAATAAGAGCACCGAAAGAGCTATTACTGACTTTGATACACCGCTTTATTTGGCCATTACACTGCGGACAACTTCCAATACGGTAAAGACTGATCTAGTTAGTTAGCTAATAATTGAATGAAATTAAGCATTCTATTGGACTTCGAATGCTCGTGTTTTTTTTCTGGAGTATTACAGAGCAGATAGCTATTGTTTTGTTCCCTTGGAAAGTGTTTAATTAATTCTCTTTTCACTGTTTTGTTGAAAGTTCATATATTCAACAATGTATTGGACAGCTGCAGTCAACATGTTGTGTATTTTGTCTATCAACAGGGTTATTATGAGCGAAGGAGAGGTATTCCATGAGAAGCAGCGACTGGAGTTGTGCGCCATTCATGCTCTGAACAACGTTCTGCAAGAACAAGTGTTCACCAAGGAGACGGCAGATGACATCTGCAAGCGGTGAGGTCACTTAGGTCAGGCGATGTGTGTGTAATGTCAACTTTAGGGGGCGGTGTTTTGGCTAAACAGAGTTCTTTGTGTCAATGATAAAACAGACTCTTCAATATGCAATCTTTGCATGTAAAATCATCAAGTACTGCTATAAGCCTGTGATCCAAAGAGCACCCACCACACACTTTCTCCATGAGTTCCAAGAGCAGGTGAATCTGTTTTTACCATGTTCCCCTCTTTCCCCTTCCTCCCCAGGCTAGCTCCACAGTGTGTGGTGAACCCTCACCGCTCGATGCTGGGCACAGGCAACTATGACGTCAACGTCATCATGGCTGCCCTACAGAGCAGAGAGTTGGCTGCAGTATGGTGGGACAAACGCAGGTCAGACATCAATACCTCAGGGCCAGACAGATTCGGAAGAGACAATTGGCAATGAAATACACCTGTGTTATAAATCCAACCAAGTACTGTACAGGTCACAAAGAGCTACAGTTTTATTGACCAAAGAAAATATACTGATAAGGAAACTTCGCCACAGATTGTGTCTACTGCTACTGTTCATCCCCTTCACCACCACTGTGGCTCTGTTGATTTCAAACCAAAATCTCCTTCCCTTTACCTATTTCTCCCTCAGAACAGTACAGAGTCTCTGTGTTGACAAGGTCCAGGGGTTCATCCTGAACGTTCCGTCACGTGTCTCTCTTGGAATTGTGTCCCTCCCCGTCAAGCGGCGCCACTGGCTTGCAGTGCGCCAGGTTAATGGACACTACTACAACCTCGACTCCAAACTAAAGAGTCCTGTCTGCATCGGGAACGAAGAAGATCTCCGGTGAGTGAAGGGAGAGACGACGACTATGCAGACATGTATTGTACAACTCCTAATCAAAGGCACAGTATCTCAAACTTTACGCTCAACTTCTCATGCTTGTTGTTTACAAACAGAAATGTATATCTGTAAAAAAAATGTTTACATAATAATCCTGTCAGGAACTCTTGAATGCAGCCCACAATTTGACTGTGGTAGACTACTCGTCAGTTAGAGTTCGATCTGATCCTGTTAGAGGAGTGGTCACATGGGGCTTACCACAGTGTCTGCTTGTTACAGTTTGTACTTTGCACTCTTGTAAACCAGTGTCTATCGCTCTCTCTCCCTCACCACACTCCGCTTCTCTCTCTCTCAGTACATTTCTCAGTGAACAGCTGTCTCCGGACGTGGCAGAGATGCTCCTGGTTGTGAGGAGGGATGTGGAGGAGTACGGAACCTGGCTGAACTCTGATGACCTCAGGAAGTGATTCCTCTGGCCTGGGCATTCCATTCATTCAACATGGGACTCAAACTCCTGCTCTACTCTGGAAAAACAAATAACATTTTAGAAAACAAGAGACTCTTAACAAAAAGTACATATTTCAGGAAATGCATTACCGGTTGCTGAGGAGTGTGGGCACTGTTACACACACACACACACGAAGTTCCAAAGAGAATTTAAGATGACGAGGGATTTCTGTCCCAAATGGCTTGTTTGTAAGTTTACTGGCCTTTGTTTGGATTTCTACACTACAGCAGCATCTATATCCTCTTTCCTTCTCTCTCTTCCTTCCTTCCTTCTCTTCTCTTCCTATGCACTGCACTGTCAAGGTAGACCAGTTAGAACTGGTTTGTCTTTTAGTTATTCTATGCACTGAGAAGGTACAGAGGAGGCACTGGATGTCATGTTGACAACTGACTGTGTGAAAATAACGCTTCTATGTTTGTGTTCTGTCTGCGTTTACATCTAACTGCATATCGAAGTGAATGGGAGCTCTGTCTTTCTGTTACACGAGCTCAAACTACACACACACTCAGAGGATATAAAGAAAATGTTATTTATATGTAACAATGTGTCTCATTGTCTTTGTGTGCATACAATCAATGAGGTTCAGCAGTACAGTTGAGTGATTTAAATAAGGCCAAACTTTATTAATTGTTATTATTTTATTTATATTAGACTCTGGAGTGAAAAAGGATGCCATTCAAAAGGAGCATTGATTATACCATACAAACGCAATTCAAGGGTTAACAAGGTCAGTAGGCAAGGAGGGTGTTCAATGAAATCTGACATCACATATGTACATAACATCCTATAGAGACCCCAGAAACCCACTGCTATATAGTTAATATTGCTATTTATGGTAGGGCTACTGCTGCACCAGTGGCAGGAGTTTTATTGCTTTGTGCCTGCTGTCATTGCATGGGATTTGTAGTTCTCTAACGGTCCCGAGGTTGGATGGGAGTTGTAGTTCTCCATTCAGCCTACAGAGAGGTTTGTACTATAGCCCTCTCTTGAATGTTCTTTTTAAGAGCAAAGTTTCATGAGGGGATGGGCAACTCCAGTCCTTGGGGACTTGGTGTCCCTTCTGCAGCTGACTCCAATAATCACCGAATCATGATCTTCTGTTTAGAATGCAATTAGTTTATTCACCACTCCGGCCCCAAGGACAGGAGTTGCCCATCCCTGATTTAGATAATGTCATCAACAGTGAAATGTATAGTATCAGAAGGTAATACAAAGGAGATACAGAATTTTCACCTATAAAAAGTAAATAAAATAAAAATTGCACGTTGAATACCAACCAAGTGAGGAGACTGCATATTCATTCACTCAAAAACGTGTCTTGTTTCTATGTGTCAGTGTTTCTCTACAACAAGATATAGATATAAAAACGTGAAAATAAATTGGTGCTACATTTAAAAAACAGAACTACAATGTCATAACGTCAATACCATTATGGCTCACCTCGCAACTGTTGACACTGGACAGACAAGGGGGATTGAAAAAGGGTGACTTTGACCGAGTGAACCTGGTTCAGACCTCTTCATAATCATGCTACCTACTGTATCTATCTGACATTAGTTTACTGTGAGGTTCTACAGCAGGCCATTCAACCTTGGTACTGATGTTACGCACCTTTAATTTACATCTAAAGATCAATTTTGGGGGATTAGTTATTTTTTCTTCATCTCAGTAAAGTGTCCATTCATAAAAAAACAGAAAAAAAATTGTAATTTTTTTAAACATAAAATAATTAGCGTGAATACAGGTTCCTTGAATGGGCGGAGTTGGGGTGTGTTTGACTACCCCCGTAACCAGTCAGCATGCTGGGAGAGTACTGTACTTTCAGAAACAGCGTTTTGATTCGATATGGGGGAGCCGCCATTGAAGATCCACAGCGGAGGGTGTGCAGAGAGAAGGGAGACAAAAAAACAAGAAATCTCCATTATTCAAATTTGTTTCAAAATCATCTAATTTATGAAGATGAGCACTCACATGGTCACATTATTCCCCTAACAACAGGGGTAGAGGAGGTAGAAGTTATCCACAACCACTGATCCAGGGTCTTTACCTCCAAATGGTTAAGGTTAGGAATGGGTGTCAGGTAATCTGATCCCAGATCAGAGGTGGATGGTGGCAACTTCTACCACAAGCACCAGGGACTGTTGTAAAAGTTAGGACTGGGATGGTAATGCTAGAAAGGACAAAGGTAGGGTAATGGTTAGGGTTAGGTCTCACACTGTATTTACATCCTTTCTAGCATGTCCAAAGTCAGAGAGGTGACAACCGACGGAGTTAGTTGTTAGGGGCAGAAAGTGAGCTTTCCCATTCAAGCGATAGTACACATACTTTAGGTTATTTGAATAAACAAAAGAATGCCAGTTTACAGCAGGTGCGTAGACAGAATTTAGTTGGTAGATGGGCCTGCAGAAATTTGGATGGGCCAACACTACCCAGGCCCACCCATGTCTACACTCCTGGCCTACACTCCTGGTCTACACTCCTGGCCTACACTCCTGGTCTACACTCCTGGCCTACACTCCTGGCCTACACTCCTGGCCTACACTCCTGGCCTACACTCCTGGCCTACACTCCTGGTCTACACTCCTGGCCTACACTCCTGGCCTACACTCCTGGTCTACACTCCTGGCCTACACTCCTGGCCTACACTCCTGGTCTACACTCCTGGTCTACACTCCTGGTCTACAGGGCCCTGTGAGGTTGGAGCCACACCACCATCCCCACCACCATCACCACCATCCCCACTACCATCACAACCATCATCACCACTACCATCACCACCATCCCCAATACCATCACAACCATTATCACCACTACCATCACCACCATCATCACCACTACCATCACAACCATTATCACCACTACCATCACCACCATCATCCCCACTACCATCACAACCATCATCACCACTACCATCACCCCCATCCCCAATACCATCACAACCATCATCACCACTACCATCACAACCATTATCACCACCACCATCACAACCATCACCTCCATCCCCACTACCATCACAACCATCATCCCCACCATCACCACTACCATCACAACTATCATCGCCACCATCACAACTATTATCACCACTACCATCACAACCATTATCACCACCATCTCCACTACCATCACCACCACCACCATCCCCACTACCATCACCATCACTATCATCACCACCATCCCCACTACCATCACAACCATCATCACCACAACTACCATCACCACCATCCCCACTACCATCACAACCATCATCACCACTACCATCACCATCACCACCATCATGACTACGACCATCACAACCATCACCACATTGACCATCCCCACTATGACCACCATCACCACCTTGACCATCACCACCACCAGTTAGTTAGATCCGGAATGTTTATTATCGACTAACAACAAACGTACAGGCAAATAACACCTCAAGGGACGATTTGCATGCATAGTGATGATAAATGGCACAGATTAGGATGTCACGAATACAAAGGAACTCACAGAGGGGGGTGGGGACTGCCTGTCAGTCAGGGGTAGGCTCTCATAGCCAGGGTTGCCATTGGAGGAAACGTTTGGAGTCCTGTGTAGAGACAGAAAGAGAGAGGAAACGAAAGGAAAAGCAGGAAGGCAGAAGAGGAGGAATAGGAGCAGGAGTGGAGAATGAGTGAGAGAGAGAGGGGAAAAAGGGATGAGACACATTGAGAAAAACAAAAAGAGGGAGGTGGACCAAAGGAGGGAACCGAGGTGGGGTAAGAAGAGAAAGGGAGGAAGAGCGATTAGCGAAATGGTGATGTAGAAACCTCCTTATAACTGGTGGCATTAGTGTTATTAGGGCACTATATCTACGTAGGCAGGGGGATAGCTGGAGGTTTCAGCATGGGGGACATAGATATTATACACACAGTCCACTCCTGAGATGTGCACTTTGGGAAATGCAAACTCATGTACAATGATGAAATGCACATTTGTGTACAACGTGTACGTGCATGGCAACTTAAAACTTCAGACTTCACCAGTCCCAATTCAAAATACATTCATTTTTAATTGCTCTGGATATCCACATGCTCCACTTTAGTGTGTGCTTTCCAGACGGCCCCAAACCAGAGCATTTATCAGGAGTCCACTGCATTCTTATTGTTTATTGGGTACCTGGAATCTGAGTTACTTTACTCTGGGCAGTTTGGTCATGATACTGTTACTATTATATCTAGGCTAGGGCCACTGACAATCACAGTGTTTACAGCGCCTGAATACACCAACTGGACTTGGCATTTAGTTATGTTCTACATGCTAAGACATAAGGTAGGAAAGTACACTTCTTAGGGCATTAACTGGACTTGGCATTTAGTTATGTTCTACATGCTAAGACATAAGGTAGGAAAGTACACTTCTTAGGGCATTAACTGGACTTGGCATTTAGTTATGTTCTACATGCTAAGACATAAGGTAGGAAAGTACACTTCTTAGGGCATTAACTGGATTTGGCATTTAGTTATGTTCTACATGCTAAGACATAAGGTAGGAAAGTACACTTCTTAGGGCATTAACTGGACTTGGCATTTAGTTATGTTCTACATGCTAAGACATAAGGTAGGAAAGTACACTTCTTAGGGCATTAACTGGACTTGGCATTTAGTTATGTTCTACATGCTAAGACATAAGGTAGGAAAGTACACTTCTTAGGGCATTAAGGACTTGGCATTTAGTTATGTTCTACATGCTAAGACATAAGGTAGGAAAGTACACTTCTTAGGGCATTAACTGGACTTGCAAAGTATAGAAAGAGAGTGAAAGAGAGGAAGTGAGAGAGAGTGAGAGAGAGAAAGTGACAGTGAGAGGGAGTGAAAGACAGAGAGAGAGTGAGAGAGAGGAAGTGACAGTGAGAGGGAGTGAAAGACCGAGAGAGAGTGAGAGAGTGAGAGAGAGGAAGTGACAGTGAGGGGTAGTGAAAGACAGAGAGAGAGTGAGAGAGAGGAAGTGACAGTGAGAGGGAGTGAGAGTGAGAGAGAGAAAGTGACAGTGAGAGGGAGTGAAAGACCGATAGTGAGAGAGGAAGTGATAGTGAGAGGGAGTGAAAGAGAGTGAGAGAGTGAAAGAGAGGAAGTGACAGTGAGAGGGAGTGAAAGACCGAGAGAGAGTGAGAGAGTGAAAGAGAAGAAGTGACAGTGAGGGAGTGAAAGACCGAGAGAGAGTGAGAGAGTGAGAGAGAGGAAGTGATAGTGAGAGGGAGTGAAAGACCGAGAGAGAGTGAGAGAGTGAAAGACCGAGAGAGAGTGAGAGAGTGAAAGACCGAGAGAGAGTGAGAGAGTGAAAGAGAGGAAGTGACAGTGAGAGGGAGTGAAAGATCGAGAGAGAGTGAGAGAGTGAAAGACCGAGAGAGAGTGAGAGAGTGAAAGACAGAGAGAGAGTGAGAGAGTGAAAGAGAGGAAGTGACAGTGAGAGGGAGTGAAAGACCGAGAGAGTGAAAGAGAGGAAGTGACAGTGAGAGGGAGTGAAAGACCGAGAGAGAGTGAGAGAGTGAAAGACCGAGAGAGAGTGAGAGAGTGAAAGAGAGGAAGTGACAGTGAGAGGGAGTGAAAGACCGAGAGAGAGTGAGAGAGTGAAAGAGAAGAAGTGACAGTGAGGGAGTGAAAGACCGAGAGAGAGTGAGAGAGTGAAAGACCGAGAGAGAGTGAGAGAGTGAAAGACCGAGAGAGAGTGAGAGAGTGAAAGAGAGGAAGTGACAGTGAGAGGGAGTGAAAGATCGAGAGAGAGTGAGAGAGTGAAAGACCGAGAGAGAGTGAGAGAGTGAAAGACCGAGAGAGAGTGAGAGAGTGAAAGAGAGGAAGTGACAGTGAGAGGGAGTGAAAGATCGAGAGAGAGTGAGAGAGTGAAAGACCGAGTCAGAGTGAGAGAGTGAAAGACCGAGAGAGAGTGAGAGAGTGAAAGAGAGGAAGTGACAGTGAGAGGGAGTGAAAGACCGAGAGAGTGAAAGAGAGGAAGTGACAGTGAGAGGGAGTGAAAGACCGAGAGAGAGTGAGAGAGTGAAAGACCGAGAGAGAGTGAGAGAGTGAAAGAGAGGAAGTGACAGTGAGAGGGAGTGAAAGACCGAGAGAGTGAAAGAGAGGAAGTGACAGTGAGAGGGAGTGAAAGACCGAGAGAGAGTGAGAGAGTGAAAGAGAGGAAGAGACAGTGAGAGGGAGTGAAAGACAGAGAGAGGGTGAGAGAGTGAGAGAGAGGAAGTGACAGTGAGAGGGAGTGAGAGAGAGAAAGTGACAGTGAGAGGGAGTGAAAGACAGAGAGAGTGATAAAGAAATAATAAAGGACAGAGACAGAAAGAGAGAGAGGTGAGAGTAATTTGAGAGACTTGATAACATGAGACTTGGACACCACAGTGTGGATGGTGGGTGGGAGTGATGGGGTTTTACCTAGGTCAACCTGAGCCTCATATCTCCGCAGTATTAAGGCCTGTGTCTCAAATGACACCCTATTCCCCATATAGTGCACTACTTTTGGACACTTGGCCCCAAGTAGTGCACTATATGGTGAATAGGGTGTCATTTGAAACACACTCAAGATCTGTGAGTGATCGATCGGACCGGTCTATGTCTGTCTTGGAAGGTGCGACAGACCGATAGACAGACACACAGAAAGACAGACTTCTGGAGTTGTGTCTGTTTCTCTGCCTACCCTGCAGTCCACAGTAGATCTGTCTGTGTTTCTGTTTCTCTGCCTACCCTGCAGTCCACAGTAGATCTGTCTGTGTGTCTGTTTCTCTGCCTACCCTGCAGTCCACAGTAGATCTGTCTGTGTGTCTGTTTCTCTGCCTACTCTGCAGTCCACAGTAGCCCTGTCTGTGTGTATGTTTCTCTGCCGACCCTGCGGTCCACAATAGATCTGTCTGTGTGTCTGTTTCTCTGCCGACCCTGCAGTCCACAGTAGCCCTGTCTGTGTGTCTGTTTCTCTGCCTACCCCGCGGTCCACAGTAGCCTTGCCTGTGTCCGTTTCTCTGCCTACCCTGCAGTCCACAGCAGACCTGTCTGTGTCCATTTCTCTGCCTACCCTGCAGTCCACAGTAGCCCTGTCTGTGTGTCTGTTTCTCTGCCTACCCCACGGTCCACAGTAGCCTTGCCTGTGTCCGTTTCTCTGCCTACCCTGCAGTCCACAGCAGACCTGTCTGTGTCCATTTCTCTGCCTACCCTGCAGTCCACAGTAGATCTGTCTGTGTTTCTGTTTCTCTGCCTACCCTGCAGTCCACAGTAGACCTGTCTGTGTGTATGTTTCTCTGCCTACCCTGCAGTCCACAGTAGCCCTATCTGTGTGTCTGTTTCTCTGCCTACCCTGCAGTCCACAGTAGATCTGTCTGTGTGTCTGTTTCTCTGCCTACCCTGCAGTCCACAGTAGATCTGTCTGTGTTTCTGTTTCTCTGCCTACCCTGCAGTCCACAGTAGACCTGTCTGTGTGTATGTTTCTCTGCCTACCCTGCAGTCCACAGTAGCCCTGTCTGTGTGTCTGTTTCTCTGCCTACCCTGCGGTCCACAGTAGCCCTGTCTGTGTGTCTGTTTCTCTGCCTACCCTGCAGTCCACAGCAGACCTGTCTGTGTCCATTTCTCTGCCTACCCTGCAGTCCACAGTAGATCTGTCTGTGTGTATGTTTCTCTGCCTACCCTGCGGTCCACAGTAGACCTGTCTGTGTGTCTGTTTCTCTGCCTACCCTGCAGTCCACAGCAGACCTGTCTGTGTGTCTGTTTCTCTGCCTACCCTGCAGTCAGTCCACAGTAGCACTGTCTGTGTGTCTGTTTCTCTGCCTACCCTGCAGTCCACAGTAGATCTGTCTGTGTGTCTGTTTCTCTGCCTACCCTGCAGTCCACAGTAGCCCTATCTGTGTGTCTGTTTCTCTGCCTACCCCGCAGTCCACAGTAGACCTGTCTGTGTGTCTGTTTCTCTGCCTACCCTGCAGTCCACAGTAGATCTGTCTGTGTGTCTGTTTCTCTGCTTACCCTGCAGTCCACAGTAGACCTGTCTGTGTGTCTGTTTCTCTGCCTACCCTGCAGTCCACAGTAGATCTGTCTGTGTGTCTGTTTCTCTGCCTACCCTGCAGTCCACAGTAGACCTATCTGTGGGTCTGTTTCTGTATCTGTGTGTCTGTTTCTCTGCCTACGCTGCAGTCCACAGTAGACCTATCTGTGGGTCTGTTTCTCTATCTGTGTGTCTGTTTCTCTGCCTACCCTGCAGTCCACAGTAGCCCTGTCTGTGTGTCTGTCTGCGTTGCGTGTGTTTGCTTCCCCTGACAAAGTGATCCGTATGTGTCTATATGGAGGAGGGGTTCTGACTACTCCATCACTGTACATGTCTGGGTGGGTGTGAGATAGAACTATATCCAATGTATTCACAATGTCAAACGTTTGCCATGTGTTCATGTATGCTAACATTACAGGGTGTGGTGAAGTAAAGATGTGTGTCTTTTCAAGCTGTGCATCTAAAACCTCTGTGTGTCTCTGTTTTGTACCTATCCTTCACTTATGCTCATTAACATAACAGACTTAGTCAGTAGGTCTGTGTGTGTTCATGCACGCTCCACTACTCTATACTGGGCCTATATGAGTGTCCTGATCTTGTTGGCTTCAGGTGGGAGCTTCGAGTTGAAGTTACACCAAGGCACAGATCTAGGATCAGCTTAATCCCCCCCGAGTCTTCATCCTCAACCACTATTGTAAAAAAAAAAACTGACCTTGGATCAGTGACTGGGGGGGAAACGCCATCTTATTCCCGGGGGCTCTTTCTGTGGCAACTCTGTCTGTCTGTCTGTCTGTGTGTCTGTGTGTCTGCGTTACTCACGGGAGGGGTGGCGCACTAGAAAAGGGAGGAGTCCACCCGGCTCCCTGGTAATTATAGAAGGGGGGCAAGGCCCCTCGCTGAGACCCCGCGGCCGGCTGTCTACGTGCCTGATGGGAAGTGAAGGGGTCCTCGCTCTCGCTGTCCGAATCTTCATACTCCTCGGAATCACTGTCGCCCGTCAGAGAGAGGGGAGAGGAGAACTCGTGAGAACAACAATTAGGGTTTTTAGTAACACTTTGTATGAACCTTTAAATCCAATGGAACAGATAAGGAACACACTCTTCATGTGTGGAAGACAGCCACAACATCTGTGTACTTTTACCCTACTGTACAAGAAAACAAAACAAAACAAATGGTAAAATAGTCATATATAGTCCTGTGTAAAAGTTTTAGGCAGGTGTGAGAAAATGTTGCAAAGTAAGAATGCTTTCAAAAATAGACATGTTAATAGATTATATTTATCAATAAACAAAATGCAAAGTGAGTGAACAGAAGAAACATCTAAACCAATCCATATTTGGTGTGCTTTGCCTTCAAAACAGCATCAATTCTTGTAGGTACACTTGCACAAGTCAAGGATTTTTGTAGGCATATAGTCAGGTGTATGATTAAACAATTATACCAAACAGGTGCTAATTATCATCAATTCATTTCTGCAAATGTTGGGGATTTGGTCAGAATTAATGGTCTCCTCAATACTGAGAAGTACAGGCAGATATTTATCCATCATGCAATACCATCTGGGAAGCGTCTGATTGGCCCCAAATTTAATCTGCAGCATGACAACAACCCCAAACATACAGCGAAAGTCATTAAGAACTATCTTCAGCGTTAAGAAGAACAGGGAGTCCTAGAAGTGATGGTACGGCCCCCACCGAGCCCTGATCTCAACATCATCGAGTCTGGCTGGGATTACATGAAGAGAGAGAAGCACCTGAGGCTGCCTAAATCCACAGAAGAACTGTGGTTAGTTCTCCAAGACGTTTGGGCCACCCTACCTGCCGAGTTCCTTCAAAATCTGTAAGTGTACAGTTTAGAAGAATTGATGCTGTTTTGAAGGCAAAGGGGGATCTCACCAAATAGTGATTTGATGTAGATTTTTCTTCTGTTCGCTCACTTTGCATTTTGTTAATTGATAAATATAAACTATTAACATGTCTATTTATTTGAAAGCATTCTTACTTTACAGCATTTTTTCACACCTGCCTAAAACTTTTGCACAGTACTATATATATATGTTTTTATCTGTTAAATGAATGGGTTTGTGATGGTGCATTCAGCAATGTCCTCTGGAATACAGACCTCCTGTTAATTTTACATCGATATTCGCAAATAGAAAAAAATAATCCCCTTGTTGATCCCTGAATCTGTTTTTCCCTTCATGTTTCTGGCTGTGACACAGTTGGAAGCTGTTTACTACAGACAGACACACAGACAGAAGCTCTGACAGACGTGGAGGTACAGTAGTGAATTACATACCCATACAGAAAATATTTGACCTCTGTCATTGCCAACAAAGGGTATATCAAAGTATTAAAAAACTTTTGTTATTGACCAAATACTTATTTTCCACCATAATTTGCAAATAAATTCATAAAAAATCCTACAATGTGATTTTCTGGATTTTTTTTCTCATTTTGTCTGTCATAGTTGAAGTGTACCTATGATGAAAATTACAGGCCTCTCTCATCTTTTTAAGTGGGAGAACTTGCACAATTGGTGGCTGACTAAATACTTTTTTGCCCCACTGTAGTACAACCATACCTTATTGCTGAGCATGTTCAGAGGAAATGTTAAACTATGATGTAGAAGATTTCAGCAACAACATTATGACATCAATAACATATCTTGTTCTCTATCTCTCTCACACACACACACACACACACAGACACACACACCTGGGGAAGCTTCTCCAGGCGCCGGGCAGGGAACAGAGGATGGCAGTGAAGGCCAGAGCCGAAAGGAAAGAGTAGAGGGAGAGGTAGAGCAATCCCTCCATCCCGTCAGAGCACAGGCCTTTCAAAGAGTCAATATAATCCTAAGAAACAGAGACAGAAAGAGCAAAAAGACTTGAGAAAAAAGCAAGAACACACCAGAGACCATTACACCCCATGTTAAACACCAGGCCTACCTTGTTGAGACCTCGACAGTGGAGTAGCGCCACCAGCTGGTGAAAGTTGCCCTCTGTGGCATTGTGAATCTGCTGAACCTCCCTGAGTGACTTCTATAACAACAATAGGTAAAGATAATATCACACTCAGTTTCATAAACTGTGTTTTATGTATTTGGCAGCCATTTTGTGTCATGGGTTGCACCCTGGCCCAGTGTGATGTACCTCTGCCTTGGGGACCTGTGGGAGAGCATTCCGGTCCAGGCTGGATAGGTGTGTGTGGATGCTGGAAAGGGCCCTCTGTGACTGGGTCAGCAGCTGCAGACAACAGGTCATTGAAAATATTGCTTAGCGTCATCATCATCATCATGCTAACACTGTATAATCTACAAACATCCTGATCAGTACCTATCAGATAATACAAGTTTACTTACTGTCCTATATCAGTGCCACCAGGTTTGGAATTACAGAGCTGCCCAGAAATAATACAAACCCCCATATATTTACATTGGTCCAGCCCACTCATTTCAGGGCACTCAGAAGAGTCCATGTGTTATTGAAACCCTGATCCCCTAACACCACTACGTGAGACACACCATCTACAGAGAACAGTTACTACCTGCTGGAAAGGGCTGTTCATACGTCTGCTGCAGGTCAGGTAATAATCCAACACGTCTGGATAGGACAGAGGACAGCAGCAGACCATCAATCAGCAATGAATAAAGTGTGTCAGGGCATTTCAGCATCAAAATGAATGGCTATATGAATGAAGTGATCAGAGACTCTTTGTTAGTGTGCAGCGATGCACTACTGTACCTGAGCTGGTCCCAGAGTTGAAGTGGGTGGAGTTGAGCACAAAGGTGTTAGGATCTGTACAGAAGTCACTGACAGCCTGGAGATGCAGAGAGGGGGAGAGGGGGTAGAGGGGGACGAGAGGTAGAGAGGGATATAGAAAGAAAGACATAGAAAGAGAGAGAGAGTTAGAGAGGTGAAGGGGGAGAGAAATTGAGGGAGAGATCACAAGGGAAAAGTTAACAGAGACACACTGACTGACTGACACACTTCCCTCCTCAGATATCTGACTGCAGCACTTGACCCACTGCCTGTTCTATTGATTTACTGAGTGAATCACATGCTGCAAAGATCTACTGTACCTTTACATGGTGAATAGATCTACTGTCCCTCTCCATGTTGTATAGACCTACTGTCCCTCTCCATGTTGTATAGATCTACTGTCCCTCTCCATACTGTATAGACCTACTGTCCCTCTCCATGTTGTATAGACCTACTGTCCCTCTCCATGTTGTATAGATCTACTGTCCCTCTCCATACTGTATAGACCTACTGTCCCTCTCCATGTTGTATAGACCTACTGTCCCTCTCCATGTTGTATAGACCTACTGTCCCTCTCCATGTTGTACAGACCTACTGTCCCTCTCCATGTTGTATAGACCTACTGTCCCTCTCCATGTTGTATAGACCTACTGTCCCTCTCCATGTTGTATAGACCTACTGTCCCTCTCCATGTTGTATAGATCTACTGTCCCTCTCCATACTGTATAGACCTACTGTCCCTCTCCATGTTGTATAGACCTACTGTCCCTCTCCATGTTGTATAGATCTACTGTCCCTCTCCATACTGTATAGACCTACTGTCCCTCTCCATGTTGTATAGACCTACCTCCATGTTGTATAGACCTACTGTCCCCTCTCCATGTTGTATAGACCTACTGTCCCTCTCCATGTTGTATAGACCTACTGTCCCTCTCCATGTTGTATAGACCTACTGTCCCTCTCCATGTTGTATAGACCTACTGTCCCTCTCCATGTTGTATAGACCTACTGTCCCTCTCCATACTGTATAGACCTACTGTCCCTCTCCATGTTGTATAGACCTACTGTCCCTCTCCATGTTGTATAGACTGTATAGACCCTGTCCCTCTCCATGTTGTATAGTCCCTCTCCATGTTGTATAGACCTACTGTCCCTCTCCATGTTGTATAGACCTACTGTCCCTCTCCATGTTGTATAGATCTACTGTCCCTCTCCATGTTGTATAGACCTACTGTCCCTCTCCATGTTGTATAGACCTACTGTCCCTCTCCATGTTGTATAGACCTACTGTCCCTCTCCATGTTGTATAGACCTACTGTCCCTCTCCATGTTGTATAGACTGTCCCTCTCCATGTTGTATAGACCTACTGTCCCTCTCCATGTTGTATAGACCTACTGTCCCTCTCCATGTTGTATAGACCTACTGTCCCTCTCCATGTTGTATAGACCTACTGTCCCTCTCCATACTGTATAGACCTACTGTCCCTCTCCATGTTGTATAGACCTACTGTCCTCTCCTCCACACTGTATAGACCTACTGTATAGTCCCTCTCCATGTTGTATAGACCTACTGTCCCTCTCCATGTTGTATAGACCTACTGTCCCTCTCCATGTTGTATAGACCTACTGTCCCTCTCCATGTTGTATAGACCTACTGTCCCTCTCCATGTTGTATAGACCTACTGTCCCTCTCCATGTTGTATAGACCTACTGTCCCTCTCCATGTTGTATAGACCTACTGTCCCTCTCCATACTGTATAGACCTACTGTCCCTCTCCATGTTGTATAGATCTACTGTCCCTCTCCATGTTGTATAGACCTACTGTCCCTCTCCATACTGTATAGACCTACTGTCCCTCTCCATGTTGTATAGACCTACTGTCCCTCTCCATGTTGTATAGACCTACTGTCCCTCTCCATGATGTATAGACCTACTGTCCCTCTCCATACTGTATAGATCTACTGCCCCTCTCCATGTTGTATAGACCTACTGTCCCTCTTCATGTTGTATAGATCTACTGTCCTCTCCATGTTGTATAGACCTACTGTCCCTCTCCATGTTGTATAGACCTACTGTCCCTCTCCATGTTGTATAGACCTACTGTCCTCTCCATGTTGTATAGACCTACTGTCCCTCTCCATGTTGTATAGACCTACTGTCCCTCTCCATACTGTATAGACCTACTGTCCCTCTCCACACTGTAAGACCTACTGTCCCTCTTCATACCGTATAGATCTACTGTCCCTCTCCATACTGTATAGACCTACTGTCCCTCTCCATGTTGTATAGACCTACTGTCCCTCTCCATGTTGTATAGACCTACTGTCCCTCTCCATACTGTATAGACATACTGTCCCTCTCCATGTTGTATAGACCTACTGTCCCTCTCCATGTTGTATAGACCTACTGTCCCTCTCCATGTTGTATAGACCTACTGTCCCTCTCCATACTGTATAGACCTACTGTCCCTCTCCACACTGTATAGATCTACTGTCCCTCTCCATGTTGTATAGATCTACTGTCCCTCTCCATAATGTATAGACCTACTGTCCCTCTCCATGTTGTATAGACCTACTGTCCCTCTCCATACTGTATAGACCTACTGTCCCTCTCCACACTGTATAGATCTACTGTCCCTCTCCATGTTGTATAGATCTACTGTCCCTCTCCATGTTGTATAGACCTACTGTCCCTCTCCATACTGTATAGACATACTGTCCCTCTCCATGTTGTATAGACCTACTGTCCCTCTCCATACTGTATAGATCTACTGTCCCTCTCCATGATGTATAGATCTACTGTCCCTCTCCATGATGTATAGACCTACTGTCCCTCTCCATACTGTATAGACATACTGTCCCTCTCCATACTGTATAGATCTACTGTCCCTCTCCATGATGTATAGACCTACTGTCCCTCTCCATACTGTATAGATCTACTGTCCCTCTCCATGATGTATAGACCTACTGTCCCTCTCCATACTGTATAGACCTACTGTCCCTCTCCATGTTGTATAGACCTACTGTCCCTCTCCATGTTGTATAGACCTACTGTCCCTCTCCATACTGTATAGACCTACTGTCCCTCTCCATGTTGTATAGACCTACTGTCCCTCTCCATGTTGTATAGACCTACTGTCCCTCTCCATGTTGTATAGACCTACTGTCCCTCTCCATACTGTATAGACCTACTGTCCCTCTCCATGTTGTATAGACCTACTGTCCCTCTCCATGTTGTATAGACCTACTGTCCCTCTCCATACTGTATAGACCTACTGTCCCTCTCCATGTTGTATAGACCTACTGTCCCTCTCCATGTTGTATAGACCTACTGTCCCTCTCCATGTTGTATAGACCTACTGTCCCTCTCCATACTGTATAGATCTACTGTCCCTCTCCATAATGTATAGACCTACTGTCCCTCTCCATGTTGTATAGACCTACTGCCCCTCTCCATGTTGTATAGACCTACTGTCCCTCTTCATACCGTATAGATCTACTGTCCCTCTCCATACTGTATAGACCTACTGTCCCTCTCCATGTTGTATAGACCTACTGTCCCTCTCCATGTTGTATAGACCTACTGTCCCTCTCCATGTTGTATAGACCTACTGTCCCTCTCCATGTTGTATAGACCTACTGTCCCTCTCCATACTGTATAGACCTACTGTCCCTCTCCACACTGTATAGATCTACTGTCCCTCTTCATACCGTATAGATCTACTGTCCCTCTCCATACTGTATAGACCTACTGTCCCTCTCCATGTTGTATAGACCTACTGTCCCTCTCCATGTTGTATAGACCTACTGTCCCTCTCCATACTGTATAGACCTACTGTCCCTCTCCATGTTGTATAGACCTACTGTCCCTCTCCATGTTGTATAGACCTACTGTCCCTCTCCATGTTGTATAGACCTACTGTCCCTCTCCATACTGTATAGACCTACTGTCCCTCTCCACACTGTATAGATCTACTGTCCCTCTCCATGTTGTATAGATCTACTGTCCCTCTCCATAATGTATAGACCTACTGTCCCTCTCCATGTTGTATAGACCTACTGTCCCTCTCCATACTGTATAGATCTACTGTCCCTCTCCATACTGTATAGACATACTGTCCCTCTCCATGTTGTATAGACCTACTGTCCCTCTCCATACTGTATAGATCTACTGTCCCTCTCCATGATGTATAGATCTACTGTCCCTCTCCATGATGTATAGACCTACTGTCCCTCTCCATACTGTATAGACATACTGTCCCTCTCCATACTGTATAGATCTACTGTCCCTCTCCATGATGTATAGTCCATACTGTATAGACCTACTGTCCCTCTCCATGATGTATAGACCTACTGTCCCTCTCCATGTTGTATAGACCTACTGTCCCTCTCCATGTTGTATAGACCTACTGTCCCTCTCCATGTTGTATAGACCTACTGTCCCTCTCCATGTTGTATAGATCTACTGTCCCTCTCCATACCGTATAGACCTACTGTCCCTCTCCATGTTGTATAGACCTACTGTCCCTCTTCATACCGTATAGATCTACTGTCCTTCTCCATGTTGTATAGACCTACTGTCCCCTCCATGTTGTATAGACCACTGTCCCTCTCCATGTTGTATAGACCTACTGTCCCTCTCCATACTGTATAACCTACTGTCCCTCTCCATGTTGTATAGACCTACTGTCCCTCTCCATGTTGTATAGACCTACTGTCCCTCTCCATGTTGTATAGACCTACTGTCCCTCTCCATGTTGTATAGACCTACTGTCCCTCTCCATGTTGTATAGACCTACTGTCCCTCTCCATGTTGTATAGACCTACTGTCCCTCTCCATGTTGTATAGACCTACTGTCCCTCTCCACACTGTATAGATCTACTGTCCCTCTCCATGTTGTATAGATCTACTGTCCCTCTCCATAGACCTACTGTATGTTGATAGACCTACTGTCCTCTCCATGTTGTATAGACCTACTGTCCCTCTCCATGTATGTACTGTCCTCTCCATACTGTCCCTACTGTCCCTCTCCATGTTGTATAGACCTACTGTCCCTCTCCATGTTGTATAGACCTACTGTCCCTCTCCATGTTGTATAGACCTACTGTCCCTCTCCATACTGTATAGACCTACTGTCCCTCTCCACACTGTATAGATCTACTGTCCCTCTCCATGTTGTATAGATCTACTGCCCTCTCCATAATGTATAGACCTACTGTCCCTCTCCATGTTGTATAGACCTACTGTCCCTCTCCATACTGTATATAGACCTACTGTCCCTCTCCATGTTGTATAGACCTACTGTCCCTCTCCATACTGTATAGATCTACTGTCCCTCTCCATGTTGTATAGACCTACTGTCCCTCTCCATGATGTATAGACCTACTGTCCCTCTCCATGTTGTATAGACCTACTGTCCCTCTCCATGTTGTATAGACCTACTGTCCCTCTCCATGATGTATAGACCTACTGTCCCTCTCCATGTTGTATAGACCTACTGTCCCTCTCCATGTTGTATAGACCTACTGTCCCTCTCCATACTGTATAGACTACTGTCCTCTCCATGTTGTATAGACCTACTGTCCTCTCCATGTTGTATAGACCTACTGTCCCCATTGTATAGATCCACTGTCCCACTCCATACCGTATAGACCTACTGTCCCTCTCCATGTTGTATAGACCTACTGTCCCTCTTCATACCGTATAGATCTACTGTCCTTCTCCATGTTGTATAGACCTACTGTCCCTCTCCATGTTGTATAGACCTACTGCCCCTCTCCATGTTGTATAGACCTACTGTCCCTCTCCATACTGTATAGACCTACTGTCCCTCTCCATGTTGTATAGACCTACTGTCCCTCTCCATGTTGTATAGACCTACTGTCCCTCTCCATGTTGTATAGACCTACTGTCCCTCTCCATGTTGTATAGACCTACTGTCCCTCTCCATGTTGTATAGACCTACTGTCCCTCTCCATGTTGTATAGACCTACTGTCCCTCTCCATGTTGTATAGACATACTGTCCCTCTCCATGTTGTATAGACCTACTGTCCCTCTCCATGTTGTATAGACCTACTGTCCTCTCCATGTTGTATAGACCTACTGTCCCTCTCCATGTTGTATAGACCTACTGTCCCTCTCCATGTTGTTGTATAGATAGACCTACTGTCCCTCTCCATGTTGTATAGACCTACTGTCCCTCTCCATGTTGTATAGATCTACTGTCCCTCTCCATGTTGTATAGACCTACTGCCCCTCTCCATGTTGTATAGACCTACTGTCCCTCTTCATACCGTATAGATCTACTGTCCCTCTCCATACCGTATAGACCTACTGTCCCTCTCCATGTTGTATAGACCTACTGTCCCTCTCCATGTTGTATAGACCTACTGTCCCTCTCCATACCGTATAGACCTACTGTCCCTCTCCATGTTGTATAGACCTACTGTCCCTCTTCATACCGTATAGATCTACTGTCCTTCTCCATGTTGTATAGACCTACTGTCCCTCTCCATGTTGTATAGACCTACTGTCCCTCTCCATGTTGTATAGACCTACTGTCCCTCTCCATGTTGTATAGACCTACTGTCCCTCTCCATGTTGTATAGACCTACTGTCCCTCTCCATACCGTATAGACCTACTGTCCCTCTCCATGTTGTATAGACCTACTGTCCCTCTCCATGTTGTATAGACCTACTGTCCCTCTCCATGTTGTATAGACCTACTGTCCCTCTCCATGTTGTATAGACCTACTGTCCCTCTTCATACCGTATAGATCTACTGTCCTTCTCCATGTTGTATAGACCTACTGTCCCTCTCCATGTTGTATAGACCTACTGTCCCTCTCCATGTTGTATAGACCTACTGTCCCTCTCCATACCGTATAGACCTACTGTCCCTCTCCATGTTGTATAGACCTACTGTCCCTCTCCATGTTGTATAGACCTACTGTCCCTCTTCATACCGTATAGATCTACTGTCCTTCTCCATGTTGTATAGACCTACTGTCCCTCTTCATACGTATAGATCTACTGTCCTCTCCATGTTGTATAGACCTACTGTCCTCTCCATGTTGTATAGACCTACTGTCCTCTCCATGTTGTATAGACCTACTGTCCCTCTCCATACTGTATAGACCTACTGTCCCTCTCCATGTTGTATAGACCTACTGTCCCTCTCCATACTGTATAGACCTACTGTCCCTCTCCATGTTGTATAGACCTACTGTCCATACCGTATAGACCTACTGTCCCTCTCCATGTTGTATAGACCTACTGTCCCTCTTCATACCGTATAGATCTACTGTCCTTCTCCATGTTGTATAGACCTACTGTCCCTCTCCATGTTGTATAGACCTACTGTCCCTCTCCATGTTGTATAGACCTACTGTCCCTCTCCATACCGTATAGACCTACTGTCCCTCTCCATGTTGTATAGACCTACTGTCCCTCTCCATGTTGTATAGACCTACTGTCCCTCTCCATACCGTATAGACCTACTGTCCCTCTCCATGTTGTATAGACCTACTGTCCCTCTCCATGTTGTATAGACCTACTGTCCCTCTTCATACCGTATAGATCTACTGTCCCACTCCATACCGTATAGACCTACTGTCCTTCTCCATGTTGTATAGACCTACTGTCCCTCTCCATGTTGTATAGACCTACTGTCCCTCTCCATGTTGTATAGACCTACTGTCCCTCTCCATGTTGTATAGACCTACTGTCCCTCTCCATACTGTATAGACCTACTGTCCCTCTCCATATTGTATAGACCTACTGTCCCTCTCCATGTTGTATAGACCTACTGTCCCTCTCCATGTTGTATAGACCTACTGTCCCTCTCCATGTTGTATAGACCTACTGTCCCTCTCCATGTTGTATAGACCTCTCCATGTTGTATAGACCTACTGTCCCTCTCCATACTGTATAGACCTACTGTCCCTCTCCATGTTGTATAGACCTACTGTCCCTCTCCATACTGTATAGACCTACTGTCCCTCTCCATGTTGTATAGACCTACTGTCCCTCTCCATGTTGTATAGACCTACTGTCCCTCTCCATGTTGTATAGACCTACTGTCCCTCTCCATACTGTATAGATCTACTGTCCCTCTCCATAATGTATAGACCTACTGTCCCTCTCCATGTTGTATAGACCTACTGTCCCTCTTCATACCGTATAGATCTACTGTCCCACTCCATACCGTATAGACCTACTGTCCCTCTCCATGTTGTATAGACCTACTGTCCCTCTCCATGTTGTATAGACCTACTGTCCCTCTTCATACCGTATAGATCTACTGTCCCACTCCATACCGTATAGACCTACTGTCCCTCTCCATGTTGTATAGACCTACTGTCCCTCTTCATACCGTATAGATCTACTGTCCTTCTCCATGTTGTATAGACCTACTGTCCCTCTCCATGTTGTATAGACCTACTGCCCCTCTCCATGTTGTATAGACCTACTGTCCCTCTCCATGTTGTATAGACCTACTGTCCCTCTCCATGTTGTATAGACCTACTGTCCCTCTCCATGTTGTATAGACCTACTGTCCCTCTCCATGTTGTATAGACCTACTGTCCCTCTCCATGTTGTATAGACCTACTGTCCCTCTCCATGTTGTATAGACCTACTGTCCCTCTCCATGTTGTATAGACCTACTGTCCCTCTCCATGTTGTATAGACCTACTGTCCTCTTCATGTTGTATAGATCTACTGTCCTCTCCATGTTGTATAGACCTACTGTCCCTCTCCATGTTGTATAGACCTACTGTCCCTCTCCATGTTGTATAGACCTACTGTCCCTCTCCATGTTGTATAGACCTACTGTCCCTCTCCATGTTGTATAGACCTACTGTCCCTCTCCATGTTGTATAGACCTACTGTCCCTCTCCATGTTGTATAGACCTACTGTCCCTCTCCATATTGTATAGACCTACTGTCCCTCTCCATGTTGTATAGACCTACTGTCCCTCTCCATGTTGTATAGACCTACTGTCCCTCTCCATGTTGTATAGACCTACTGTCCCTCTCCATGTTGTATAGACCTACTGTCCCTCTCCATGATGTATAGACCTACTGTCCCTCTCCATACTGTATAGATCTACTGTCCCTCTCCATAATGTATAGACCTACTGTCCCTCTCCATGTTGTATAGACCTACTGTCCCTCTTCATACCGTATAGATCTACTGTCCCACTCCATACCGTATAGACCTACTGTCCCTCTCCATGTTGTATAGACCTACTGTCCCTCTCCATGTTGTATAGACCTACTGTCCCTCTTCATACCGTATAGATCTACTGTCCCACTCCATACCGTATAGACCTACTGTCCCTCTCCATGTTGTATAGACCTACTGTCCCTCTTCATACCGTATAGATCTACTGTCCCTCTCCATGTTGTATAGACCTACTGTCCCTCTCCATGTTGTATAGACCTACTGCCCCTCTCCATGTTGTATAGACCTACTGTCCCTCTCCATGTTGTATAGACCTACTGTCCCTCTCCATGTTGTATAGACCTACTGTCCCTCTCCATGTTGTATAGACCTACTGTCCCTCTCCATGTTGTATAGACCTACTGTCCCTCTCCATGTTGTATAGACCTACTGTCCCTCTCCATGTTGTATAGATCTACTGTCCCTCTCCATGTTGTATAGACCTACTGCCCCTCTCCATGTTGTATAGACCTACTGTCCCTCTTCATACCGTATAGATCTACTGTCCCACTCCATACCGTATAGACCTACTGTCCCTCTCCATGTTGTATAGACCTACTGTCCCTCTCCATGTTGTATAGACCTACTGTCCCTCTCCATGTTGTATAGACCTACTGTCCCTCTCCATGTTGTATAGACCTACTGTCCCTATCCATACCGTATAGACCTACTGTCCCTCTCCATGTTGTATAGACCTACTGTGCCTCTTCATACCGTATAGATCTACTGTCCTTCTCCATGTTGTATAGACCTACTGTCCCTCTCCATGTTGTATAGACCTACTGTCCCTCTCCATGTTGTATAGACCTACTGTCCCTCTCCATGTTGTATAGACCTACTGTCCCTCTCCATGTTGTATAGACCTACTGTCCCTCTCCATGTTGTATAGACCTACTGTCCTCTCCATGTTGTATAGACCTACTGTCCCTCTCCATGTTGTATAGACCTACTGTCCCTCTCCATGTTGTATAGACCTACTGTCCCTCTCCATACTGTATAGACCTACTGTCCTCTCCATGTTGTATAGACCTACTGTCCCTCTCCATGTTGTATAGACCTACTGTCCCTCTCCATGTTGTATAGACCTACTGTCCCTCTCCATGTTGTATAGACCTACTGCCCCTCTCCATGTTGTATAGACCTACTGTCCCTCTCCATGTTGTATAGATCTACTGTCCCTCTCCATGTTGTATAGACCTACTGTCCCTCTCCATGTTGTATAGACCTACTGTCCCTCTCCATGTTGTATAGACCTACTGTCCCTCTCCATGTTGTATAGACCTACTGTCCCTCTCCATGTTGTATAGATCTACTGTCCCTCTCCATGTTGTATAGACCTACTGTCCCTCTCCATGTTGTATAGACCTACTGTCCCTCTCCATGTTGTATAGACCTACTGTCCCTCTCCATGTTGTATAGACCTACTGTCCCTCTCCATGTTGTATAGACCTACTGTCCCTCTTCATACCGTATAGATCTACTGTCCCACTATACCGTATAGACCTACTGTCCCTCTCCATGTTGTATAGACCTACTGTCCCTCTCCATGTTGTATAGTCTACTGTCCTCTCCATGTTGTATAGACCTACTGTCCCTCTCCATGTTGTATAGACCTACTGTCCTCTCCATGTTGTATAGACCTACTGTCCCTATCCATTGTATAGACCTACTGTCCCTCTCCATGTTGTATAGACCTACTGTCCTCTCCATGTTGTATAGACCTACTGTCCCTCTCCATGTTGTATAGACCTACTGTCCCCTCCATGTTGTATCCTGTCCCTCTCCATACCGTATAGACCTACTGTCCCTCTCCATGTTGTATAGACCTACTGTCCCTCTTCATACTGTACTGTCCTCTCCATGTTGTATAGACCTACTGTCCTCTCCATGTTGTATAGACCTACTGTCCCTCTCCATGTTGTATAGACCTACTGTCCCTCTCCATGTTGTATAGACCTACTGTCCTCTCCATGTTGTATAGACCTACTGTCCCTCTCCATGTTGTATAGACCTACTGTCCCTCTCCATGTTGTATAGACCTACTGTCCCCTCCATGTTGTATAGACCATGTCCCTCTCCATTGTATAGACCTACTGTCCCTCTCCATGTTGTATAGACCTACTGTCCCTCTCCATTGTATAGACCTACTGTCCTCTCCATGTTGTATAGACCTACTGTCCTCTCCATGTTGTATAGACCTACTGTCCCTCTCCATGTTGTATAGACCTACTGTCCCTCTCCATGTTGTATAGACCTACTGTCCCTCTCCATGTTGTATAGACCTACTGTCCCTCTCCATGTTGTATAGACCTACTGTCCCTCTCCATGTTGTATAGACCTACTGTCCCTCTCCATACTGTATAGACCTACTGTCCCTCTCCATGTTGTATAGACCTACTGTCCCTCTCCATGTTGTATAGACCTACTGTCCCTCTCCATGTTGTATAGACCTACTGTCCCTCTCCATACTGTATAGATCTACTGTCCCTCTCCATGTTGTATAGACCTACTGTCCCTCTCCATGTTGTATAGACCTACTGTCCCTCTCCATACTGTATAGATCTACTGTCCCCTCTCCATGATGTATAGACCTACTGTCCCTCTCCATGTTGTATAGACCTACTGTCCCTCTCCATGTTGTATAGACCTACTGTCCCTCTCCATACCTACTGTCCTCTCCATTGTATAGACCTACTGTCCTCTCCATACTGTATAGACCTACTGTCCCTCTCCATGTTGTATAGACCTACTGTCCCTCTCCATGTTGTATAGACCTACTGTCCCTCTCCATGTTGTATAGACCTACTGTCCCTCTCCATGTTGTATAGACCTACTGTCCTCTCCATACCGTATAGATCTACTGTCCCACTCCATGTATAGACCTACTGTCCTCTCCATGTTGTATAGACCTACTGTCCTCTTCATACCGTATAGATCTACTGTCCTTCTCCATGTTGTATAGACCTACTGTCCCTCTCCATGTTGTAGACCTACTGTCCCTCTCCATGTTGTATAGACCTACTGTCCCTCTCCATGTTGTATAGACCTACTGTCCCTCTCCATGTTGTATAGACCTACTGTCCCTCTCCATGTTGTATAGACCTACTGTCCCTCTCCATGTTGTATAGACCTACTGTCCCTCTCCATGTTGTATAGACCTACTGTCCCTCTCCATGTTGTATAGACCTACTGTCCCTCTCCATGTTGTATAGACCTACTGTCCCTCTCCATGTTGTATAGACCTACTGCCCCTCTCCATGTTGTATAGACCTACTGTCCCTCTCCATGTTGTATAGACCTACTGTCCCTCTCCATGTTGTATAGACCTACTGTCCCTCTCCATGTTGTATAGACCTACTGTCCCTCTCCATGTTGTATAGACCTACTGTCCCTCTCCATGTTGTATAGACCTACTGTCCCTCTCCATGTTGTATAGACCTACTGTCCCTCTCCATGTTGTATAGACCTACTGTCCCTCTCCATGTTGTATAGACCTACTGTCCCTCTTCATACCGTATAGATCTACTGTCCCACTCCATACCGTATAGACCTACTGTCCCTCTCCATGTTGTATAGACCTACTGTCCCTCTCCATGTTGTATAGACCTACTGTCCCTCTCCATGTTGTATAGACCTACTGTCCCTCTCCATGTTGTATAGACCTACTGTCCCTCTCCATGTTGTATAGACCTACTGTCCTCTCCATGTATAGACCTACTGTCCATGTTGTATAGACCTACTGTCCCTCTCCATGTTGTATAGACCTATGTATAGACCTACTGTCCTCTCCATGTTGTATAGACCTACTGTCCCTCCATCCATGTTGTCCATGTTGTATAGACCTACTGTCCTCTCCATGTTGTATAGACCTACTGTCCCTCTCCATGTTGTATAGACTGTCCCTCTCCATGTTGTATAGACCTACTGTCCCTCTCCATGTTGTATAGACCTACTGTCCTCTCCATGTTGTATAGACCTACTGTCCCTCTCCATGTTGTATAGACCTACTGTCCCTCTCCATGTTGTATAGACCTACTGTCCCTCTCCATGTTGTATAGACTGTCCTCTCCATGTTGTATAGACCTACTGTCCCTCTCCATGTTGTATAGACCTACTGTCCCTCTCCATGTTGTATAGACCTACTGTCCCTCTCCATGTTGTATAGACCTACTGTCCCTCTTCATGTTGTATAGTCCTGTCCTCTCCATGTTGTATAGACCTACTGTCCCTCTCCATGTTGTATAGACCTACTGTCCCTCTCCATGTTGTATAGACCTACTGTCCCTCTCCATGTTGTATAGACCTACTGTCCCTCTCCATGTTGTATAGACCTACTGTCCCTCTCCATACCGTATAGACCTACTGTCCCTCTCCATGTTGTATAGACCTACTGTCCCTCTCCATGTTGTATAGACCTACTGTCCCTCTCCATGTTGTATAGACCTACTGTCCCTCTTCATACCGTATAGATCTACTGTCCTTCTCCATGTTGTATAGACCTACTGTCCCTCTCCATGTTGTATAGACCTACTGTCCCTCTCCATGTTGTATAGACCTACTGTCCCTCTCCATGTTGTATAGACCTACTGTCCCTCTCCATGTTGTATAGACCTACTGTCCCTCTCCATGTTGTATAGACCTACTGTCCCTCTCCATGTTGTATAGACCTACTGTCCCTCTCCATGTTGTATAGACCTACTGTCCCTCTCCATGTTGTATAGACCTACTGTCCTCTCCATACCTGTATAGACCTACTGTCCCTCTCCATGTTGTATAGACCTACTGTCCTCTCCATGTTGTATAGACCTACTGTCCCTCTCCATGTTGTATAGACCTACTGTCCTCTCCATGTTGTATAGACCTACTGTCCCTCTCCATGTTGTATAGACCTACTGTCCCTCTCCATGTTGTATAGACCTACTGTCCCTCTCCATGTTGTATAGACCTACTGTCCCTCTTCCATGTTGTATAGATCTACTGTCCTTCTCCATGTTGTATAGACCTACTGTCCCTCTCCATGTTGTATAGACCTACTGTCCCTCTCCATGTTGTATAGACCTACTGTCCCTCTCCATGTTGTATAGACCTACTGTCCCTCTCCATACTGTATAGACCTACTGTCCCTCTCCATGTTGTATAGACCTACTGTCCCTCTCCATGTTGTATAGACCTACTGTCCCTCTCCATGTTGTATAGACCTACTGTCCCTCTCCATGTTGTATAGACCTACTGTCCCTCTCCATGTTGTATAGACCTACTGTCCCTCTCCATACTGTATAGACCTACTGTCCCTCTCCATGTTGTATAGACCTACTGTCCCTCTCCATGTTGTATAGACCTACTGTCCCTCTTCATACCGTATAGATCTACTGTCCCTCTCCATACCGTATAGACCTACTGTCCCTCTCCATGTTGTATAGACCTACTGTCCCTCTCCATGTTGTATAGACCTACTGTCCCTCTCCATGTTGTATAGACCTACTGTCCCTCTCCATACCGTATAGACCTACTGTCCCTCTCCATGTTGTATAGACCTACTGTCCCTCTTCATGTTGTATAGATCTACTGTCCCTCTCCATGTTGTATAGACCTACTGTCCCTCTCCATGTTGTATAGACCTACTGTCCCTCTCCATGTTGTATAGACCTACTGTCCTCTCCATGTTGTATAGATCTACTGTCCCTCTCCATGTTGTATAGACCTACTGTCCCTCTCCATGTTGTATAGACCTACTGTCCCTCTCCATGTTGTATAGACCTACTGTCCCTCTCCATGTTGTATAGACCTACTGTCCCTCTCCATGTTGTATAGACCTACTGTCCCTCTCCATGTTGTATAGACCTACTGTCCCTCTCCATGTTGTATAGACCTACTGTCCCTCTCCATGTTGTATAGATCTACTGTCCCTCTCCATGTTGTATAGACCTACTGTCCTCTCCATGTTGTATAGACCTACTGTCCCTCTCCATGTTGTATAGACCTACTGTCCCTCTCCATGTTGTATAGACCTACTGTCCCTCTCCATGTTGTATAGACCTACTGTCCCTCTCCATGTTGTATAGACCTACTGTCCTCTCCATGTTGTATAGACCTACTGTCCTCTCCATGTTGTATAGACCTACTGTCCCTCTCCATGTTGTATAGACCTACTGTCCTCTCCATGTTGTATAGACCTACTGTCCTCTCCATGTTGTATAGACCTACTGTCCCTCTCCATGTTGTATAGACCTACTGTCCCTCTCCATGTTGTATAGACCTACTGTCCCTCTCCATACTGTATAGACCTACTGTCCCTCTCCATGTTGTATAGACCTACTGTCCCTCTCCATGTTGTATAGACCTACTGTCCCTCTTCATACCGTATAGATCTACTGTCCCTCTCCATGTTGTATAGACCTACTGTCCCTCTCCATGTTGTATAGACCTACTGTCCCTCTCCATGTTGTATAGACCTACTGTCCCTCTCCATGTTGTATAGACCTACTGTCCCTCTCCATACCGTATAGACCTACTGTCCCTCTCCATGTTGTATAGACCTACTGTCCCTCTTCATACCGTATAGATCTACTGTCCTTCTCCATGTTGTATAGACCTACTGTCCCTCTCCATGTTGTATAGACCTACTGTCCCTCTCCATGTTGTATAGACCTACTGTCCCTCTCCATGTTGTATAGACCTACTGTCCCTCTCCATGTTGTATAGACCTACTGTCCCTCTCCATGTTGTATAGACCTACTGTCCCTCTCCATGTTGTATAGACCTACTGTCCCTCTCCATGTTGTATAGACCTACTGTCCCTCTCCATGTTGTATAGATCTACTGTCCCTCTCCATGTTGTATAGACCTACTGCCCCTCTCCATGTTGTATAGACCTACTGTCCCTCTTCATACCGTATAGATCTACTGTCCCACTCCATACCGTATAGACCTACTGTCCCTCTCCATGTTGTATAGACCTACTGTCCCTCTCCATGTTGTATAGACCTACTGTCCCTCTCCATGTTGTATAGACCTACTGTCCCTCTCCATGTTGTATAGACCTACTGTCCCTCTCCATACCGTATAGACCTACTGTCCCTCTCCATGTTGTATAGACCTACTGTCCCTCTTCATGCTGTATAGATCTACTGTCCTTCTCCATGTTGTATAGACCTACTGTCCCTCTCCATGTTGTATAGACCTACTGTCCCTCTCCATGTTGTATAGACCTACTGTCCCTCTCCATACTGTATAGACCTACTGTCCCTCTCCATGTTGTATAGACCTACTGTCCCTCTCCATGTTGTATAGACCTACTGTCCCTCTCCATGTTGTATAGACCTACTGTCCCTCTCCATGTTGTATAGACCTACTGTCCCTCTCCATGTTGTATAGACCTACTGTCCCTCTCCATACTGTATAGACCTACTGTCCCTCTCCATGTTGTATAGACCTACTGTCCCTCTCCATGTTGTATAGACCTACTGTCCCTCTCCATGTTGTATAGACCTACTGTCCCTCTCCATGTTGTATAGACCTACTGTCCCTCTCCATGTTGTATAGACCTACTGTCCCTCTCCATGTTGTATAGATCTACTGTCCCTCTCCATGTTGTATAGACATACTGTCCCTCTCCATGCTGTATAGACCTACTGTCCCTCTCCATGTTGTATAGACCTACTGTCCCTCTCCATGTTGTATAGACCTACTGTCCCGCTCCATGTTGTATAGATCTACTGTCCCTCTCCATGTTGTATAGACCTACTGTCCCTCTCCATGTTGTATAGACCTACTGTCCCTCTCCATGTTGTATAGACCTACTGTCCCTCTCCATGTTGTATAGACCTACTGCCCCTCTCCATGTTGTATAGACCTACTGTCCCTCTTCATACCGTATAGATCTACTGTCCCACTCCATACCGTATAGACCTACTGTCCCTCTCCATGTTGTATAGACCTACTGTCCCTCTTCATACCGTATAGATCTACTGTCCTTCTCCATGTTGTATAGACCTACTGTCCCTCTCCATGTTGTATAGACCTACTGTCCCTCTCCATGTTGTATAGACCTACTGTCCCTCTCCATGTTGTATAGACCTACTGTCCCTCTCCATGTTGTATAGACCTACTGTCCCTCTCCATGTTGTATAGACCTACTGTCCCTCTCCATGTTGTATAGACCTACTGTCCCTCTCCATGTTGTATAGACCTACTGTCCCTCTCCATACCGTATAGACCTACTGTCCCTCTCCATGTTGTATAGACCTACTGTCCCTCTTCATACCGTATAGATCTACTGTCCTTCTCCATGTTGTATAGACCTACTGTCCCTCTCCATGTTGTATAGACCTACTGTCCCTCTCCATGTTGTATAGACCTACTGTCCCTCTCCATACCGTATAGACCTACTGTCCCTCTCCATGTTGTATAGACCTACTGTCCCTCTCCATGTTGTATAGACCTACTGTCCCTCTCCATGTTGTATAGACCTACTGTCCCTCTTCATACCGTATAGATCTACTGTCCCACTCCATACCGTATAGACCTACTGTCCCTCTCCATGTTGTATAGACCTACTGTCCCTCTTCATACCGTATAGATCTACTGTCCTTCTCCATGTTGTATAGACCTACTGTCCCTCTCCATGTTGTATAGACCTACTGCCCCTCTCCATGTTGTATAGACCTACTGTCCCTCTCCATGTTGTATAGACCTACTGTCCCTCTCCATACTGTATAGACCTACTGTCCCTCTCCATGTTGTATAGACCTACTGTCCCTCTCCATACTGTATAGACCTACTGTCCCTCTCCATGTTGTATAGACCTACTGTCCCTCTCCATGTTGTATAGACCTACTGTCCCTCTCCATGATGTATAGACCTACTGTCCCTCTCCATACTGTATAGATCTACTGTCCCTCTCCATAATGTATAGACCTACTGTCCCTCTCCATGATGTATAGACATACTGTCCCTCTCCACACTGTATAGACCTACTGTCCCTCTCCATGTTGTATAGACCTACTGTCCCTCTTCATACCGTATAGACCTACTGTCCCTCTCCATGTTGTATAGACCTACTGTCCCTCTCCATACCGTATAGACCTACTGTCCCTCTCCATGTTGTATAGACCTACTGTCCCTCTCCATGTTGTATAGACCTACTGTCCCTCTTCATACCGTATAGATCTACTGTCCTTCTCCATGTTGTATAGACCTACTGTCCCTCTCCATGTTGTATAGACCTACTGTCCCTCTCCATGTTGTATAGACCTACTGTCCCTCTCCATGTTGTATAGACCTACTGTCCCTCTCCATGTTGTATAGACCTACTGTCCCTCTCCATGTTGTATAGACCTACTGTCCCTCTCCATGTTGTATAGACCTACTGTCCCTCTCCATGTTGTATAGACCTACTGTCCCTCTCCATACCGTATAGACCTACTGTCCCTCTCCATGTTGTATAGACCTACTGTCCCTCTTCATGTTGTATAGATCTACTGTCCTTCTCCATGTTGTATAGACCTACTGTCCCTCTCCATGTTGTATAGACCTACTGTCCCTCTCCATGTTGTATAGACCTACTGTCCCTCTCCATGTTGTATAGACCTACTGTCCCTCTCCATGTTGTATAGACCTACTGTCCCTCTCCATGTTGTATAGACCTACTGTCCCTCTCCATGTTGTATAGACCTACTGTCCCTCTTCATACCGTATAGATCTACTGTCCCACTCCATACCGTATAGACCTACTGTCCCTCTCCATGTTGTATAGACCTACTGTCCCTCTCCATGTTGTATAGATCTACTGTCCTTCTCCATGTTGTATAGACCTACTGTCCCTCTCCATGTTGTATAGACCTACTGCCCCTCTCCATGTTGTATAGACCTACTGTCCCTCTCCATGTTGTATAGACCTACTGTCCCTCTCCATACTGTATAGACCTACTGTCCCTCTCCATGTTGTATAGACCTACTGTCCCTCTCCATACTGTATAGACCTACTGTCCCTCTCCATGTTGTATAGACCTACTGTCCCTCTCCATGTTGTATAGACCTACTGTCCCTCTCCATGTTGTATAGACCTACTGTCCCTCTCCATACTGTATAGATCTACTGTCCCTCTCCATAATGTATAGACCTACTGTCCCTCTCCATGATGTATAGACATACTGTCCCTCTCCACACTGTATAGATCTACTGTCCCTCTCCATGTTGTATAGACCTACTGTCCCTCTCCATGTTGTATAGACCTACTGTCCCTCTCCATGTTGTATAGACCTACTGTCCCTCTCCATACCGTATAGACCTACTGTCCCTCTCCATGTTGTATAGACCTACTGTCCCTCTCCATGTTGTATAGACCTACTGTCCCTCTTCATACCGTATAGATCTACTGTCCCTCTCCATGTTGTATAGACCTACTGTCCCTCTTCATACCGTATAGATCTACTGTCCTTCTCCATGTTGTATAGACCTACTGTCCCTCTCCATACCGTATAGACCTACTGTCCTTCTCCATGTTGTATAGACCTACTGTCCCTCTCCATGTTGTATAGACCTACTGTCCCTCTCCATGTTGTATAGACCTACTGTCCCTCTCCATGTTGTATAGACCTACTGTCCCTCTCCATGTTGTATAGACCTACTGTCCCTCTCCATGTTGTATAGACCTACTGTCCCTCTCCATGTTGTATAGACCTACTGTCCCTCTCCATGTTGTATAGACCTACTGTCCCTCTCCATGTTGTATAGACCTACTGTCCCTCTCCATGTTGTATAGACCTACTGTCCCTCTCCATGTTGTATAGACCTACTGTCCCTCTCCATGTTGTATAGACCTACTGTCCCTCTCCACACTGTATAGACCTACTGTCCCTCTCCATGTTGTATAGACCTACTGTCCCTTCATACCGTATAGATCTACTGTCCTTCTCCATGTTGTATAGACCTACTGTCCCTCTCCATGTTGTATAGACCTACTGTCCCTCCTCCTATGCTGTATAGACCTACTGTCCCTCTCCATGTTGTATAGACCTACTGTCCCTCTCCATGTTGTATAGACCTACTGTCCCTCTCCATGTTGTATAGACCTACTGTCCCTCTCCATGTTGTATAGACCTACTGTCCCTCTCCATGTTGTATAGACCTACTGTCCCTCTCCATGTTGTATAGACCTACTGTCCCTCTCCATGTTGTATAGACCTACTGTCCCTCTCCATGTTGTATAGACCTACTGTCCCTCTCCATGTTGTATAGACCTACTGTCCCTCTCCATGTTGTATAGACCTACTGTCCCTCTCCATGTTGTATAGACCTACTGTCCCTCTCCATGTTGTATAGACCTACTGTCCCTCTCCATGTTGTATAGACCTACTGTCCTCTCCATGTTGTATAGACCTACTGTCCTCTCCCTACTCCATGTTGTATAGACCTACTGTCCCTCTCCATGTTGTATAGACCTACTGTCCCTCTCCATGTTGTATAGACCTACTGTCCCTCTCCATGTTTGTATAGACCTACTGTCCCTCTCCATGTTGTATAGACCTACTGTCCCTCTCCATGTTGTATAGACCTACTGTCCCTCTCCATGTTGTATAGACCTACTGTCCCTCTCCATGTTGTATAGACCTACTGTCCCTCTCCATGTTGTATAGACCTACTGTCCCTCTCCATGTTGTATAGACCTACTGTCCCTCTCCATGTTGTATAGACCTACTGTCCCTCTCCATGTTGTATAGACCTACTGTCCCTCTCCATGTTGTATAGACCTACTGTCCCTCTCCATGTTGTATAGACCTACTGTCCCTCTCCATGTTGTATAGACCTACTGTCCCTCTCCATGTTGTATAGACCTACTGTCCCTCTCCATGTTGTATAGACCTACTGTCCCTCTCCATACTGTATAGACCTACTGTCCCTCTCCATGTTGTATAGACCTACTGTCCCTCTCCATGTTGTATAGATCTACTGTCCTCTCCATGTTGTATAGACCTACTGTCCCTCTCCATGTTGTATAGACCTACTGTCCCTCTCCATGTTGTATAGACCTACTGTCCCTCTCCATGTTGTATAGACCTACTGTCCTCTCCATGTTGTATAGACCTACTGTCCCTCTCCATGTTGTATAGACCTACTGTCCCTCTCCATGTTGTATAGACCTACTGTCCCTCTCCATGTTGTATAGACCTACTGTCCCTCTCCATGTTGTATAGACCTACTGTCCCTCTCCATGTTGTATAGACCTACTGTCCCTCTCATACCGTATAGATCTACTGTCCCTCTCCATGTTGTATAGACCTACTGTCCCTCTCCATGTTGTATAGACCTACTGTCCCTCTCCATGTTGTATAGACCTACTGTCCTCTCCATGTTGTATAGACCTACTGTCCCTCTCCATGTTGTATAGACCTACTGTCCTCTCCATGTTGTATAGACCTACTGTCCCTCTCCATGTTGTATAGACCTACTGTCCCTCTTCATACCGTATAGACCTACTGTCCTCTCCATGTTGTATAGACCTACTGTCCCTCTCCATGTTGTATAGACCTACTGTCCCTCTCCATGTTGTATAGACCTACTGTCCCTCTCCATGTTGTATAGACCTACTGTCCCTCTCCATGTTGTATAGACCTACTGTCCCTCTCCATGTTGTATAGACCTACTGTCCCTCTCCATGTTGTATAGACCTACTGTCCCTCTCCATGTTGTATAGACCTACTGTCCCTCTCCATGTTGTATAGACCTACTGTCCCTCTCCATGTTGTATAGACCTACTGTCCCTCTCCATGTTGTATAGATCTACTGTCCCTCTCCATGTTGTATAGACCTACTGTCCCTCTCCATGTTGTATAGACCTACTGTCCCTCTTCATACTGTATAGATCTACTGTCCTCTCCATGTTGTATAGACCTACTGTCCCTCTCCATGTTGTATAGACCTACTGTCCCTCTCCATGTTGTATAGACCTACTGTCCCTCTCCATGTTGTATAGACCTACTGTCCCTCTCCATGTTGTATAGACCTACTGTCCCTCTCCATGTTGTATAGACCTACTGTCCCTCTCCATGTTGTATAGACCTACTGTCCCTCTCCATGTTGTATAGACCTACTGTCCCTCTCCATGTTGTATAGACCTACTGTCCCTCTCCATGTTGTATAGACCTACTGTCCCTCTCCATGTTGTATAGACCTACTGTCCCTCTCCATGTTGTATAGACCTACTGTCCCTCTCCATGTTGTATAGACCTACTGTCCCTCTCCATGTTGTATAGACCTACTGTCCCTCTCCATGTTGTATAGACCTACTGTCCCTCTCCATGTTGTATAGACCTACTGTCCCTCTCCATGTTGTATAGACCTACTGTCCCTCTCCATGTTGTATAGACCTACTGTCCCTCTTCATACCGTATAGATCTACTGTCCTTCTCCATGTTGTATAGACCTACTGTCCCTCTCCATGTTGTATAGACCTACTGTCCTCTCCATGTTGTATAGACCTACTGTCCCTCCATGTTGTATAGACCCTGTCCCTCTCCATGTTGTATAGACCTACTGTCCCTCTCCATGTTGTATAGACCTACTGTCCCTCTCCATGTTGTATAGACCACTGTCCCTCTCCATGTTGTATAGACCTACTGTCCCTCTCCATGTTGTATAGACCTACTGTCCCTCTCCATGTTGTATAGACCTACTGTCCCTCTCCATGTTGTATAGACCTACTGTCCCTCTCCATGTTGTATAGACCTACTGTCCCTCTCCATGTTGTATAGACCTACTGTCCCTCTCCATACTGTATAGACCTACTGTCCTTCTCCTACTGTCCCTCTCCATGTTGTATAGACCTACTGTCCCTCTCCATGTTGTATAGACCTACTGTCCCTCTTCATACCGTATAGATCTACTGTCCCACTCCATACCGACCTACTGTCCTCTCCATGTTGTATAGACCTACTGTCCCTCTCCATGTTGTATAGACCTACTGTCCCTCTCCATGTTGTATAGACCTACTGTCCTCTCCATGTTGTATAGATCTACTGTCCCTCTCCATGTTGTATAGACCTACTGTCCCTCTCCATGTTGTATAGACCTACTGTCCCTCTTCATGTTGTATAGACCTACTGTCCTTCTCCATGTTGTATAGACCTACTGTCCCTCTCCATGTTGTATAGACCTACTGTCCCTCTCCATGCAGTATAGACCTACTGTCCCTCTCCATGTTGTATAGACCTACTGTCCCTCTCCATGTTGTATAGACCTACTGTCCCTCTCCATGTTGTATAGACCTACTGTCCCTCTCCATGTTGTATAGACCTACTGTCCCTCTCCATGTTGTATAGACCTACTGTCCCTCTCCATGTTGTATAGATCTACTGTCCCTCTCCATGTTGTATAGACCTACTGTCCCTCTCCATGTTGTATAGACCTACTGTCCCTCTCCATGTTGTATAGATCTACTGTCCCTCTCCATACCGTATAGACCTACTGTCCCTCTCCATGTTGTATAGACCTACTGTCCCTCTCCATGTTGTATAGACCTACTGTCCCTCTCCATGTTGTATAGACCTACTGTCCCTCTCCATGTTGTATAGACCTACTGTCCCTCTCCATGTTGTATAGACCTACTGTCCCTCTCCATGTTGTATAGACCTACTGTCCCTCTCCATACCGTATAGATCTACTGTCCTTCTCCATGTTGTATAGACCTACTGTCCCTCTCCATGTTGTATAGACCTACTGTCCCTCTCCATGTTGTATAGACCTACTGTCCCTCTCCATACCGTATAGACCTACTGTCCCTCTCCATGTTGTATAGACCTACTGTCCCTCTCCATACCGTATAGACCTACTGTCCCTCTCCATGTTGTATAGACCTACTGTCCCTCTCCATGTTGTATAGACCTACTGTCCCTCTCCATGTTGTATAGACCTACTGTCCCTCTCCATACTGTATAGACCTACTGTCCCTCTCCATGTTGTATAGACCTACTGTCCCTCTCCATGTTGTATAGACCTACTGTCCCTCTCCATGTTGTATAGACCTACTGTCCCTCTCCATGTTGTATAGACCTACTGCCCCTCTCCATGTTGTATAGACCTACTGTCCCTCTCCATGTTGTATAGATCTACTGTCCCTCTCCATGTTGTATAGACATACTGTCCCTCTCCATGCAGTATAGACCTACTGTCCCTCTCCATGTTGTATAGACCTACTGTCCCTCTCCATGTTGTATAGACCTACTGTCCCTCTCCATGTTGTATAGATCTACTGTCCCTCTCCATGTTGTATAGACCTACTGCCCCTCTCCATGTTGTATAGACCTACTGTCCCTCTCCATGTTGTATAGACCTACTGTCCCTCTCCATGTTGTATAGACCTACTGTCCCTCTCCATGTTGTATAGACCTACTGTCCCTCTTCATACCGTATAGATCTACTGTCCCACTCCATACCGTATAGACCTACTGTCCCTCTCCATGTTGTATAGACCTACTGTCCCTCTTCATACCGTATAGATCTACTGTCCTTCTCCATGTTGTATAGACCTACTGTCCCTCTCCATGTTGTATAGACCTACTGTCCCTCTCCATGTTGTATAGACCTACTGTCCCTCTCCATACCGTATAGACCTACTGTCCCTCTCCATGTTGTATAGACCTACTGTCCCTCTCCATACCGTATAGACCTACTGTCCCTCTCCATGTTGTATAGACCTACTGTCCCTCTCCATGTTGTATAGACCTACTGTCCCTCTCCATACCGTATAGACCTACTGTCCCTCTCCATGTTGTATAGACCTACTGTCCCTCTTCATACCGTATAGATCTACTGTCCTTCTCCATGTTGTATAGACCTACTGTCCCTCTCCATGTTGTATAGACCTACTGTCCCTCTCCATGTTGTATAGACCTACTGTCCCTCTCCATACCGTATAGACCTACTGTCCCTCTCCATGTTGTATAGACCTACTGTCCCTCTCCATGTTGTATAGACCTACTGTCCCTCTCCATGTTGTATAGACCTACTGTCCCTCTTCATACCGTATAGATCTACTGTCCCACTCCATACCGTATAGACCTACTGTCCCTCTCCATGTTGTATAGACCTACTGTCCCTCTTCATACCGTATAGATCTACTGTCCTTCTCCATGTTGTATAGACCTACTGTCCCTCTCCATGTTGTATAGACCTACTGCCCCTCTCCATGTTGTATAGACCTACTGTCCCTCTCCATGTTGTATAGACCTACTGTCCCTCTCCATACTGTATAGACCTACTGTCCCTCTCCATGTTGTATAGACCTACTGTCCCTCTCCATACTGTATAGACCTACTGTCCCTCTCCATGTTGTATAGACCTACTGTCCCTCTCCATGTTGTATAGACCTACTGTCCCTCTCCATGATGTATAGACCTACTGTCCCTCTCCATACTGTATAGATCTACTGTCCCTCTCCATAATGTATAGACCTACTGTCCCTCTCCATGATGTATAGACATACTGTCCCTCTCCACACTGTATAGATCTACTGTCCCTCTCCATGTTGTATAGACCTACTGTCCCTCTTCATACCGTATAGACCTACTGTCCCTCTCCATGTTGTATAGACCTACTGTCCCTCTCCATACCGTATAGACCTACTGTCCCTCTCCATGTTGTATAGACCTACTGTCCCTCTCCATGTTGTATAGACCTACTGTCCCTCTTCATACCGTATAGATCTACTGTCCTTCTCCATGTTGTATAGACCTACTGTCCCTCTCCATGTTGTATAGACCTACTGTCCCTCTCCATGTTGTATAGACCTACTGTCCCTCTCCATACCGTATAGACCTACTGTCCCTCTCCATGTTGTATAGACCTACTGTCCCTCTCCATACCGTATAGACCTACTGTCCCTCTCCATGTTGTATAGACCTACTGTCCCTCTCCATGTTGTATAGACCTACTGTCCCTCTCCATACCGTATAGACCTACTGTCCCTCTCCATGTTGTATAGACCTACTGTCCCTCTTCATACAGTATAGATCTACTGTCCTTCTCCATGTTGTATAGACCTACTGTCCCTCTCCATGTTGTATAGACCTACTGTCCCTCTCCATGTTGTATAGACCTACTGTCCCTCTCCATGTTGTATAGACCTACTGTCCCTCTCCATGTTGTATAGACCTACTGTCCCTCTCCATGTTGTATAGACCTACTGTCCCTCTCCATGTTGTATAGACCTACTGTCCCTCTCCATACCGTATAGACCTACTGTCCCTCTCCATGTTGTATAGACCTACTGTCCCTCTCCATGTTGTATAGACCTACTGTCCCTCTTCATACCGTATAGATCTACTGTCCTTCTCCATGTTGTATAGACCTACTGTCCCTCTCCATGTTGTATAGACCTACTGTCCCTCTCCATGTTGTATAGACCTACTGTCCCTCTCCATGTTGTATAGACCTACTGTCCCTCTCCATACTGTATAGACCTACTGTCCCTCTCCATGTTGTATAGACCTACTGTCCCTCTCCATACTGTATAGACCTACTGTCCCTCTCCATGTTGTATAGACCTACTGTCCCTCTCCATGTTGTATAGACCTACTGTCCCTCTCCATGATGTATAGACCTACTGTCCCTCTCCATAATGTATAGATCTACTGTCCCTCTCCATAATGTATAGACCTACTGTCCCTCTCCATGATGTATAGACATACTGTCCCTCTCCACACTGTATAGATCTACTGTCCCTCTCCATGTTGTATAGACCTACTGTCCCTCTTCATGTTGTATAGACCTACTGTCCTCTCCATGTTGTATAGACCTACTGTCCCTCTCCATACCGTATAGACCTACTGTCCCTCTCCATGTTGTATAGACCTACTGTCCCTCTCCATGTTGTATAGACCTACTGTCCCTCTTCATACCGTATAGATCTACTGTCCCACTCCATGTTGTATAGACCTACTGTCCCTCTTCATACCGTATAGATCTACTGTCCTTCTCCATGTTGTATAGACCTACTGTCCCTCTCCATACCGTATAGACCTACTGTCCCTCTCCATGTTGTATAGACCTACTGTCCCTCTTCATACCGTATAGATCTACTGTCCTTCTCCATGTTGTATAGACCTACTGTCCCTCTCCATGTTGTATAGACCTACTGCCCCTCTCCATGTTGTATAGACCTACTGTCCCTCTCCATGTTGTATAGACCTACTGTCCCTCTCCATACTGTATAGACCTACTGTCCCTCTCCATGTTGTATAGACCTACTGTCCCTCTCCATACTGTATAGACCTACTGTCCCTCTCCATGTTGTATAGACCTACTGTCCCTCTCCATGTTGTATAGACCTACTGTCCCTCTCCATGATGTATAGACCTACTGTCCCTCTCCACACTGTATAGATCTACTGTCCCTCTCCATGTTGTATAGACCTACTGTCCCTCTTCATACCGTATAGATCTACTGTCCTTCTCCATGTTGTATAGACCTACTGTCCCTCTCCATGCTGTATAGACCTACTGTCCCTCTCCATGCTGTATAGACCTACTGTCCCTCTCCATGCTGTATAGACCTACTGTCCCTCTCCATGTTGTATAGACCTACTGTCCCTCTTCATACCGTATAGATCTACTGTCCCTCTCCATGTTGTATAGACCTACTGTCCCTCTCCATGTTGTATAGACCTACTGTCCCTCTCCATGTTGTATAGACCTACTGTCCCTCTCCATACTGTATAGACCTACTGTCCCTCTCCATGTTGTATAGACCTACTGTCCCTCTCCATGTTGTATAGACCTACTGTCCCTCTCCATGTTGTATAGACCTACTGTCCCTCTCCATGTTGTATAGACCTACTGTCCCTCTCCATGTTGTATAGACCTACTGTCCCTCTCCATGTTGTATAGACCTACTGTCCCTCTCCATACTGTATAGACCTACTGTCCCTCTCCACACTGTATAGATCTACTGTCCCTCTCCATGTTGTATAGATCTACTGTCCCTCTCCATAATGTATAGACCTACTGTCCCTCTCCATGTTGTATAGACCTACTGTCCCTCTCCATACTGTATAGATCTACTGTCCCTCTCCATACTGTATAGACCTACTGTCCCTCTCCATGTTGTATAGACCTACTGTCCCTCTCCATACTGTATAGATCTACTGTCCCTCTCCATGATGTATAGATCTACTGTCCCTCTCCATGATGTATAGACCTACTGTCCCTCTCCATACTGTATAGACCTACTGTCCCTCTCCATACTGTATAGATCTACTGTCCCTCTCCATGATGTATAGACCTACTGTCCCTCTCCATACTGTATAGATCTACTGTCCCTCTCCATGATGTATAGACCTACTGTCCCTCTCCATACTGTATAGACCTACTGTCCCTCTCCATGTTGTATAGACCTACTGTCCCTCTCCATGTTGTATAGACCTACTGTCCCTCTCCATGTTGTATAGACCTACTGTCCCCTCTCCATGTTGTATAGACCTACTGTCCCTCTCCATGTTGTATAGACCTACTGTCCCTCTCCATGTTGTATAGACCTACTGTCCCTCTCCATGATGTATAGACATACTGTCCCTCTCCATGTTGTATAGATCTACTGTCCCCTAGACCATACCATACCGTATAGACCTACTGTCCCTCTCCATGTTGTATAGACCTACTGTCCCTCTTCATAGACCCTGTATAGATCTACTGTCCTTCTCCATGTTGTATAGACCTACTGTCCCTCTCCATGTTGTATAGACCTACTGTCCCTCTCCATGTTGTATAGACCTACTGTCCCTCTCCATGTTGTATAGACCTACTGTCCCTCTCCATGTTGTATAGACCTACTGTCCCTCTCCATGTTGTATAGACCTACTGTCCCTCTCCATGTTGTATAGACCTACTGTCCCTCTCCATGTTGTATAGACCTACTGTCCCTCTCCATGTTGTATAGACCTACTGTCCCTCTCCATGTTGTATAGACCTACTGTCCCTCTCCATGACCTATAGTCCCTCTCCATGTTGTATAGAACCTACTGTCCCTCTCCATGTCCCTCTCCATGTTGTATAGACCTACTGTCCCTCTCCATGTTGTATAGACCTACTGTAGACCCTCCCTCTCCATGTTGTATAGACCTACTGTCCCTCTCCATACCGTATAGACCTACTGTCCCTCTCCATGTTGTATAGACCTACTGTCCCTCTCCATGTTGTATAGACCTACTGTCCCTCTCCATGTTGTATAGACCTACTGTCCCTCTCCATGTTGTATAGACCTACTGTCCCTCTCCATGTTGTATAGACCTACTGTCCCTCTCCATGTTGTATAGACCTACTGTCCCTCTCCATGTTGTATAGACCTACTGTCCCTCTCCATGTTGTATAGACCTACTGTCCCTCTCCATGTTGTATAGACCTACTGTCCCTCTCCATGTTGTATAGACCTACTGTCCCTCTCCATGTTGTATAGACCTACTGTCCCTCTCCATGTTGTATAGACCTACTGTCCCTCCATGTTGTATAGACCTACTGTCCCTCTCCATGTTGTATAGACCATACTGTAGACCCTCTCCATGTTGTATAGACCTACTGTCCCTCTCCATGTTGTATAGACCTACTGTCCCTCTCCATGTTGTATAGACCTACTGTCCCTCTCCATGTTGTATAGACCTACTGTCCCTCTCCATACTGTATAGACCTACTGTCCCTCTCCATGTTGTATAGACCTACTGTCCCTCTCCATGTTGTATAGACCTACTGTCCCTCTCCATGTTGTATAGACCTACTGTCCCTCTCCATGTTGTATAGACCTACTGCCCCTCTCCATGTTGTATAGACCTACTGTCCCTCTCCATGTTGTATAGACCTACTGTCCCTCTCCATGTTGTATAGACCTACTGTCCCTCTCCATGTTGTATAGACCTACTGTCCCTCTCCATGTTGTATAGACCTACTGTCCCTCTCCATGTAGACCTACTGTCCCTCTCCATGTTGTATAGACCTACTGTCCCTCTCCATGTTATATAGACCTACTGTCCATCTCCATGTTGTATAGACCTACTGTCCCTCTCCATACTGTATAGACCTACTCCATGTTGTATAGACCTACTGTCCCTCTCCATACTGTATAGACCTACTGTCCATCTCCATGTTGTATAGACCTACTGTCCCTCTCCATACTGTATAGATCTACTGTCCCTCTCCATGTTGTATATATCTGTCCCTCTCCATACTGTATAGACCTACTGTCCCTCTCCATGTTGTATAGATCTACTGTCCCTCTCCATGTTGTATATATCTGTCCCTCTCCATACTGTATAGACCTACTGCCCCTCTCCATACTGTATAGACCTACTGCCCCTCTCCATACTGTATAGACCTCTGTCCCTCTCCATTTGTATAGACCTACGTTTCTCCCTCTCCATACTGTATAGACCTACTGCCCCTCTCCATATGTATAGACCTACTGTCCCTCTCCATACTGTATAGACTCCCCTCTCCATACTGTCCCTCTCCATGTTGTATAGACCTACTGTCCCTCTCCGTACTGTATAGACCTACTGTCACTCTCCATACTGTATAGACCTACTGTCCCTCTCCATACTGTATAGACCTACTGTCCTTCTCCATACTGTATAGACCTACTCTGCGTTTCTCTTTCCATCTCGCTCTCTCCCTCTCTCATCCTGCTTTTCTCCTCTCTCAACTGTTCCCTCCCGTTCTCTATCACTATCATCCTCTCTCTCTTTTCATTTACATTGATCCCTTCCTTTTTCCTCCCTCCTAACTGCCACATTATAAAAATAGCTGCAGGCACACAGACACAGAACCCTTGTAGTCTGGCCAGGAGAGGGAGTGAGAGACCCAGACACAGAGAGAGAGACACAGAGAGAGAGCGAGAGAGAGAGACCCAGACACAGAGAGAGAGAGAGAGAGAGAGAGAGAGAGAGAGAGAGAGAGAGAGAGAGAGACCCAGACACAGAGAGAGAGAGAGAGAGAGAGAGAGAGAGAGAGAGAGAGACCCAGACACAGAGAGAGAGAGAGAGAGACCCAGACACAGACACAGAGAGAGAGACCCAGACACAGAGAGAGAGAGAGACACAGAGAGAGAGACACATAGAGAGAGACACAGAGAGAGAGACACAGAGAGAGAGAGAGAGAGAGAGAGAGAGACCCAGACACAGAGAGAACTAACACCATTGTAAATACAACCCATATCTATGCTTATTTATTTTATCTTGTGTCCTTTACCATTTGTACATTGTTAAAACACTGTATATATATAATATATAATAATATGACATTTGTAATGTCTTTATTGTTTTGAAACTTCTGTATGTGTAATGTTTACTGTTCATTTTTATATTTTATTTCACTTTATATATTCACTTTATATATTATCTACCTCACTTGCTTTGGCAATGTTAACACGTTTCCCATGCCAATAAAGCCCTTGAATTGAATTGAGACACACAGAGAGAGAGACAGAGAGAGAGAGAGAGACAGAGAGAGAGAGAGAGACAGAGACAGAGACAGAGACAGAGAGAGAGAGAGAGAGAGAGAGAGAGAGACAGAGAGACAGAGACAGAGACAGAGAGAGAGAGACAGAGAGACAGACAGAGAGACAGAGAGACAGACAGAGAGACAGAGAGAGAGAGAGAGAGAGAGAGAGACAGAGAGAGAGAGAGAGAGAGAGAGAGAGAGAGAGAGAGAGAGAGAGAGAGAGAGAGAGAGAGAGACAGAGAGAGAGAGAGAGAGAGAGAGAGAGAGAGAGAGAGAGAGAGAGAGAGAGAGAGAGAGAGAGAGAGAGAGAGAGAGAGAGAGAGAGAGAGACAGAGAGAGAGAGTCGGTCCAGGGCAGTTTAGACCCACAGCTGGGTCTTGTTTTGTCTGTCAGTGGCCAGGGACAGAAGGGCTCTGTGTGGACCGCTGGACGGGCTCTGAGACATCTCCAGCCAGCTCCACATGACACTGGTCTGCTTGAACCACTCTCCCTCCGGGCCTTTCAACCTTCTTTCATAGACAAAGGGGCGCGCACAGGGGCGCGCACACACACACACACACACACAAATGTCTCCCCCCCACTGCCCCTCTCTCCTGACAAACTTCCAATACATGGATTTGGAATGGGACAGTTGCAAGAAAGAACACTCCTTGGCAGTTCCCAGCAAATGTCATCAACAGTTCTATATTCTTGGCTCGCTGCCAATTCTTTCTTTTTTTATTTTATTTTCTTTTTTTTTACCCCCTTTTTCTCCCCAATTTCCTGGTGTCCAATTGCTTTTAGTAGCTACTATCTTGTCTCATCGCTACAACTCCTGTACGGGCTTGCTTTATCGAAGCAATATTGAATAAAGATCTCTATGTTCTCTATTCCCTCCAAATGTTTATATTATTTTTTATTTAACCTTAATTGAAATGCCATAATAATTTGTTGCTTTGCTGTAATGATGTGTTGTGGTCTGTGGTGTTGTGGTGTTGTGGTCTGTGGTGTTGTGGTCTGTGGTGTTGTGGTCTGTGGTGTTGTGTGGTCTGTGGTGTTGTGTGGTCTGTGGTGTTGTGTGGTCTGTGGTGTTGTGTGGTCTGTGGTGTTGTGGTCTGTGGTGTTGTGGTCTGTGGTGTTGTGGTCTGTGGTGTTGTGATCTGTGGTGTTGTGGTCTGTGGTGTTGTGTGGTGTTGTGTGGTCTGTGGTGTTGTGGTCTGTGGTGTTGTGGTCTGTGGTGTTGTGGTCTGTGGTGTTGTGGTCTGTGGTGTTGTGGTCTGTGGTGTTGTGGTCTGTGGTGTTGTGGTAGGCATCAATCAATAGAATGGCCAAGATGTGTCATAGTATAGAATCGAATGGTGCTTTTACTGTCACTGGCTGTCCCACTAGTCCCATTTCTACACCACCCTAAACAAACACCTTCTCCAACCCCCTCTCTTTCTCTCTGTGGGTTCTGGTGAGTCTTTGGAGAAGTTTGGAGAAGTTCTCCCTACCTCCCTCCCTCCCTCCCGACTCTCCCTCTCTCTCTGGGACTCACTCTCTCCATGGATTAACATGTACTACTTACATACACACACGCCCCACACACACACACACACACACACACACACACACACACACACACACACACACACACACACACACACACACACACACACACACACACACACACGCGCTCCCACACACACACACACGCGCGTGCGCCCACACACATACGGGCGCGCCCACACACACACACACACACACACACACACACACACACACACACACACACACACACACACACACACGCGCGCGCGCCCGCGCCCACACCCACACACACACACACACACACACACACACACACACACACACACACACACACACACAAAAACACACACACACACACACACACACACACACACGCGCGCACCCACACGCGCACACACACTGCTCACAAACATACACAGAACACACCTACACACTAATTTCTGCCCTATTTTCCCTCCTTCTTGATCCCCTGCCATGACTGCAGTGTTCCCTAGGAGGCCAGTCTTTTCACAGTTTAGCACAAGGGGCACAGAGACACACTGAATGCAATACAGAAACACATACACACACATGCAGACAGACACCAACAGAAGTACACAGCCATTCTGTTCTGCTCTGGCCGGGACTTCTTTAAGACATTCCTGAGATACTCTCTAGCCAGCCATGAACGATCAACTCCCTCCCTTCCCCTCAACAACACACACCAACCCTCCACCTCTCCTCCCTTTATCCGTCAGTACTCACCACCACAGTGGCAGTCTCCAGGCCCAGGGATCCCCAGCTCAGGAACAGAGCCAGCCAGGCCAGCACCGTCATCCTGGGAGGAGAAAAACCACACACACATAGGGGTCAGCGAAGCACCAAACACACCTCCTAGGAACCATCATATATTACACAGCCTATATAACACAGAGTCACAGAGCATTACAAACTCAGTGTTGTTCGATGCAATACAACACACAGGGTTTAACTGTCGGTGTGTGTGTGTGTGTGTGTGTGTGTGCTTACAGGATGAGGAGCCAGCGGGCCTGTTTGGCTAGCCCCAGCAGGATGAACAGACACACTAGGAGGTCCAACAGCAACAGCAGCATGTAGGACAGCCACCTACAGCCCAGGAGATAACAGCCATCTCAGCAATAGGACACCATAGAACCACACAATGCAGGGAGTACACTTCCAAATACATTTCTATGGTGCTGAACGCAAAACTCAATCTTTCAGCAAACCACAAGGGAGTGATATACTGGCTCACGCTATGTGTGTTCTTAACACCCAATTAAAAACATTGGAGAAGAAGACACTCCCACTCCCTTCCCTCACCTGTAGTCCTCGTTGACCATCAGTGTGTTGGCTGCCCAGCCAGGGGAGAAGGGGCTTGGCATGACCCCTCCGACTGGTGCCACTGTGGGGGCCATGGAGGGGGGCACAGGGGTGAGGGCTGCTATGGGAGGATCTCCGCTATTGTTACTGCTGTTCCAGGCACCCCCATCAGAGGAGCGAGCCATTGTCAGAGAGGTGAGCAGGGACACCACGTTCTCTGACAGTCTCCTACAGTTCCGGGTGGACACCAAATAAGGCTTACTGCCTGTAAACAGCTCCTCCATAGTGGTCAGGGGCCCAGCGATGGACTGCTGTAGCCCAGAGATTGTGTCTGAAACCTGGGGAGGCGGAGAGGGAAGGGGTGGGGCAGGACAGAGAGGTGGACGTTATAAGTCATACAATCAATCTCATGGTTGATTGTATGACTTATAACCTCCATCTCTCTGTGGAAAAAAACATGTACAAAGAGGGCATCCATCACCCAGACAGATAAACCACTGAGTGACCGCATGGGGACAGACAGATAAACCACTGAGTGACCGCATGGGGACAGACAGATAAACCACTGAGTGACCGCATGGGGACAGACATATTAACCACTGAGTGACCGCGTGGGGACAGACATATTAACCACTGAGTGACCGCATGGGGACAGACAGATAAACCACTGAGTGACCGCATGGGGACAGACATATTAACCACTGAGTGACCGCGTGGGGACAAACATATTAACCACTGAGTGACCGCGTGGGGACAGACATATTAACCACTGAGTGACCGCGTGGGGACAGACATATTAACCACTGAGTGACCACATGGGGACAGACATATTAACCACTAAGTGACCGCGTGGGGACAGACATATTAACCACTGAGTGACCGCATGGGGACAGACATATTAACCACTGAGTGACCGCGTGGGGACAGACAGATAAACCACTGAGTGACAGCGTGGGGACAGACATATTAACCACTGAGTGACCGCGTGGGGACAGACATATCAACCACTGAGTGACCGCGTGGGGACAGACATATTAACCACTGAGTGACCGCGTGGGGACAGACAGATAAACCACTGAGTGACCGCGTGGGGACAGACAGATAAACCACTGAGTGACCGCGTGAGGACAGACATATTAACCACTGAGTGACCGCGTGGGGACAGACATATTAACCACTGAGTGACCGCATGGGGACAGACATATTAACCACTGAGTGACCGCGTGGGGACAGACAGATAAACCACTGAGTGACCGCGTGGGGACAGACAGATAAACCACTGAGTGACCGCGTGGAGACAGACATATTAACCACTGAGTGACCGCATGGGGACAGACATATTAACCACTGAGTGACCGCGTGGGGACAGACAGATAAACCACTGAGTGACAGCGTGGGGACAGACATATTAACCACTGAGTGACCGCATGGGGACAGACATATTAACCACTGAGTGACCGCGTGGGGACAGACATATTAACCACTGAGTGACCGCGTGGGGACAGACAGATAAACCACTGAGTGACAGCGTGGGGACAGACATATTAACCACTGAGTGACCGCGTGGGGACAGACAGATAAACCACTGAGTGACCGCGTGGGGACAGACAGATAAACCACTGAGTGACCGCGTGGGGACAGACAGATAAACCACTGAGTGACCGCGTGGGGACAGACAGATAAACCACTGAGTGACCGCGTGGGGACAGACATATTAACCACTGAGTGACCGCGTGGGGACAGACAGATAAACCACTGAGTGACCGCGTGAGGACAGACATATTAACCACTGAGTGACCGCATGGGGACAGACAGATAAACCACTGAGTGACCGCGTGGGGACAGACAGATAAACCACTGAATGACCGCGTGGGGAAAGAGAGGACCGCGTGGGGACAGACATATAAACCACTGAGTGACCGCATGGGGACAGACATATAAACCACTGAGTGACCGTGTGGGGAAGACATATAAACCCCTGAGTGACCGCATGGGGACAGACATATAAACCACTGAGTGACCACGTGGGGACAGACATATAAACCACTGAGTGACAGCGTGGGGACAGACAGATAAACCACTGAGTGACCGTGTGGGGACAGACATATAAACCCCTGAGTGACCGTGTGGGGACAGACAGATAAACCACTGAGTGACTGCATGGGGACAGACAGATAAACCACTGAGTGACCGCGTGGGGACAGACATATAAACCACTGAGTGACCGTGTGGGGACAGACATATAAACCCCTGAGTGACGTGTGGGGACAGCAGATAAACCACTGGGGACAGACAGATAAACCACTGAGTGACCGTGGGTGGGGACAGACATATAAACCACTGAGTGACCGCGTGGGGACAGACATATTAACCACTGAGTGACCGCATGGGGACAGACATATAAACCCCCAGCTGACAGACATATTAACCACTGAGTGACCGCATGGGGACAGACATATAAACCACTGAGTGACCGTGTGGGGACAGACATATTAACCACTGAGTGACCGTGTGGGGACAGACATATAAACCACTGAGTGACCGTGTGGGGACAGACATATAAACCACTGAGTGACCGCGTGGGGACAGACATATTAACCACTGAGTGACCGTGTGGGGACAGACATATAAACCACTGAGTGACCGTGTGGGGACAGACATATAAACCACTGAGAGACCGTGTGGGGACAGACATATTAACCACTGAGTGACCGTGTGGGGACAGACAGATAAACCACTGAGTGACCGTGTGGGGACAGACATATAAACCACTGAGTGACTGCATGGGGACAGACAGATAAACCACTGAGTGACTGCATGGGGACAGACATAAATAAACCACTGAGTGACCGTGTGGGGACAGACATATTAACCACTGAGTGACCGTGTGGGGACAGACATATAAACCACTGAGTGACCGTGTGGGGACAGACATATAAACCACTGACCGTGACAGACATATAAACCACTGAGTGACCGTGTGGGGACAGACATATAAACCACTGAGTGACCGTGTGGGGACAGACATATAAACCACTGAGAGACCGTGTGGGGACAGACATATTAACCACTGAGTGACCGTGTGGGGACAGACATATTAACCACTGAGTGACCGTGTGGGGACAGACATATAAACCACTGAGTGACCGCGTGGGGACAGACATATTAACCACTGAGTGACAGCATGGGGACAGACAGATAAACCACTGAGTGACCGCATGAGGACAGACAGATCCATATTACACCTGACAAGTTTACACTGAGTGACCCATTTCTCTAAACCCTCTCAGACAGATCCATATTACACCACACACACACACACACACACACACACACACACACACACACACACACACACACACACACACACACACACACACACACACACACACACACACACACACACACACACACACACACACACACACACACACACACACAGTGCATGTCTGAAATTTGCTGGGAGGGAGGAGCTGGAGTACTCACCAGCAGATCGATGGAAGCCAGTGTGTAATTGGCTGTGAGAAGAGATGAGGTCAACTGATATATCCCATCATTAGCCTCACTGTTGCCATAGAAACCAACGCCTATGGCAACACTGCGAAAAGGGGAACAGGGATTGAGGGAGAGAGATTCATATTTCATTCAGTTTGTACATTAATTTTACACAACAAGATGGAACTGGTGAGAGTGATGTGAAATGTGAGAAATGGATGAATGAACGAACGACCGACCACAGGAAAACATACAGATCTATCTAGCTTTGAAGAGTCTTAGCAGTGTCTGCATCTGCAGTCTTCAGTTGGCGTGATATTAGAAATATAAAAAATAATCACATATTTATCTCTCTGTTATTCAAATATTCAGATTAAAGCTTAGGCCAGATGTTCACCAAATCCCCTCGCACCCGAGAGCAATGGTATGACCCAATCTTCCACAAAGTATGTGACCCAGATTAGAAAGCGGGAAAAAGAGGAGTGTTGTGTTTCATACAGTCCAACGTGTATGTTTTCTATGACAGCATCATGTGTGTCTCATATGTGCTCTGATGCACAACTTGAAGAATAGAGTGTAATTTGAGATTTTCCCACAATGCATTTCTAAAACTAAGATGTCTACTACCATGTCTCCCCTTTTTCATCTAAACAGCAAGGTCGTGTATCAGAGAGAGAGATGACATCATCACGGCCGCAGGGGGGAACAGGACCACCATAACACAAACACCTGCATAATGATGACATCATTGAAGCGGAAATCAGATCTGGAGCACATTGTGCTGTTTGATAAAGCAGTGACATCAACTCAGGCTGACAATGCAATCCGATAACATGTGACATATGACAACGCTATGCTGCTGAGACGGGAGGGGACATCCAACATCATGCGGAGTCAGAGCTGAAGGTGTTTAACTGTGGGTTTTCTATACGAGAACCCAATCTGGCTCAGTAAACCCCGCAAATTCTAATCTGGACCGCTAAACCAGTTCTACTTCATTCTTCTCCTCTAATCAGGGACTGATTAAGACCTGGGACACCAGGTGGGTGCAATTAATAATCAGGTAGAACAGACAACCAGCAGTACTCTGGACCTCGTAGGGTCAGATTTGAATACCTGCTGCAATATCCTCATGCAAACTTAAAATTAACATCCTGTCACAATGTGACAAAACGCCCTCATGACAGTGGATGACAGCATAGTCACCAGAGAGGGAACAGAAGGAGAGAGGATTCAATACACTGAGTTGGAACTTCTGACATCATCGTCACGGTGATAGGAGACCACGAATCAATTTCCAAACCACAAACATGCTGTCACAAGCCCAAACACCTAACCTCAGTGGCCTGGTCCATTTGGTCAAACGACAACTTGACCACGGTCAGTTAGGTCAACTGTCTGTGTCAGATATTGCCGCGAGCAAAATACTAACCCATTGTAAAGCAAGGACTGGACACTACTTTCTACAGTGCTCTGAAAATAACATACATCAAAACTCACACATGGTTATTGGACCATTGGGAAATAATGAAAGTTAGACGATGGTACCTTTGTGTTATAAAAAGGATTCCCTTTCCTCTATCCTTGTGACAAATGGTCATATGGTTTGGTCACAGTTCATGAATACAACACTCATGACACTGATGTCACACAGACGACAGGACATCACAATGACCCTCATGACATCACAACATCCCAATGGCCTGCATAAAGAGGTCACAATGACCCTCATAATGACATCACATTGACCCTGGCAGTGACGTCACAATAACCTCTCTTACTCACCAGCACAGTGTGACAGCCGCCACCGACACCCAGGTGACGCAGCAGATACCCCGCCCTTTCTTGCCTCCGTATCCATGGCCAGTGCTGCCCTCTTCATCCTCCTCCTCTTCCTCAGATCCCTCGCTCCGGTCACCACGGCGACAGCAGCAGTAGTGTATAAGGAATGAGATAATGACGAGGAGGGAGAGAACGAGAGCAATGGCCGAGAGACTAGAGAGGACCAGTAGAGTCTGAGAGAGTAAATCAAATTAAACACAGCACTTTACAGACGGATGCTTATGGTAACACTGTCATTGTACTTGATTGCATAATGGAAAATGCATTTCTAAGTAACATTATGCCTCTGGGCAAAAACCTGACAGAACGTAAAATCAATGTCCATATTCGGTTTATATTTAATTGCATTGTCAACATGTGAATAAATCAACGCTTGAAATTCTGTTGTTGATTTACGGTGGAAACCTGGTTCAAATTTGTATACATTTCATTTCTTCATTTTCAAAAAACAAACAATTAACCTAAAATTGTTGACAGATGACATTGATAAAATGTTGGTTCAACATATTTTTGCAGGCGGGATAAAATTGTATTTCAGAAACTCCCATGAGCCTCCTCCACACCATTTGAGAGTCAAATATTGAGGCCAGACTGTAGCAACTAGGGATGGGTAAATGTATCAATATACTGTGTTATGGATAACAACAGGGATTCAGAGCAGCTGGGAGGTGCACGTGTCAGTCATGAGGACATTAGCCTTCAATATTCTGCAAGAATCCCTACAGTGTATTTATGCAAAATAGCTAAATAACAGGTTGATATTGTGATACCTAAAATCACAACTTTTATTCAAAGCAACTTAACGTCATGCATGAATACATTTTACGTATGGGTGGTCCCGGGAATCAAACCCACTACCCTGGCATTACAAGCACAATGCTCTACCAACTGAGCTACAAAGGACCACAATATTCTTTGGTCCTATAATTCCACCGTGACAAATGGCGTACAGTCCTACCTACCCAAGCAGTGGAAGTGAAAGGTGATTAGAACACACACACACACACACACACACACACACACACACACACACACACACACACTAATCTGTATGACTCCATTCAGAAGAGCATACCTACTGCATTCATTAACCAGTGATTGAGTGTAATAATATCATTCCTGACTGTTTAACATACATACTGAACATGATTAAGGGTTAAAAGCTGCCTTGTATCGTCACACTACTACCTCAGCTGCAAGCTGTAGTGAACATTAACGTTACTAACCCCTGTCACATCTCTCCTGCATCTCATCTTCAGCCTGCACTCTGACATACTAACATCTATCATACTCAACTTTACTGGAGAGTGCATTTAGCCAGAACACTTATCTACAGCATTATCCCTCTCCATCTGCCTGTCTCCCTCCCTTTCCTCTCCTCCACCTTATCTCGTATCCCTTTCTTATCCCTCTCTCCTGCTCTCTATAGCCCCCCCCACCCATCCATGTTCCCCCTCCTCCCTTGCTTACTTTCTTTCTCCTCCACTCCCTCCCTCTCCCCCCTCTCCCCCTCCCTCTCTCTCTCCCCCTCCCTCTCTGCCTTTCCTCTTTCTCTTTCTCTCCCCCTCCCTCTCCCCCCCTCTCTCCCCCTTTCCTCTTTCTCTCCCCCTCACCCTACCCTCTCCCCCTCTCTCTTTCTTTCTATCCACGCCACTGCAACTCTATTAATAATCTGTGACCTACTTAAATACATTCACTGGCACCCTCACTTTCTCTATCCCTTTTTACTCTCTCTTTCTGTCCTGTCTTCTGTTGCCCACGACCTCCTCACGTTACTCATCCTCTCCTTTTTACTCTCTCTTTCTGTCCTGTCTTCTGTTCCCCACGACCTCCTCACGTTACTCATCCTCTCCTTTTTACTCTCTCTTTCTGTCCTGTCTTCTGTTCCCCACGACCTCCTCACGTTACTCATCCTCTCCTTTTTACTCTCTCTTTCTGTCCTGTCTTCTGTTCCCCACGACCTCCTCACGTTACTCATCCTCTCCTTTTTACTCTCTCTTTCTGTCCTGTCTTCTGTTCCCCACGACCTCCTCACGTTACTCATCCTCTCCTTTTTACTCTCTCTTTCTGTCCTGTCTTCTGTTCCCCACGACCTCCTCACGTTACTCATCCTCTCCTTTTTAATCTCTCTTTCTGTCCTGTCTTCTGTTCCCCACGACCTCCTCACGTTACTCATCCTCTCCTTTTTACTCTCTCTTTCTGTCCTGTCTTCTGTTCCCCACGACCTCCTCACGTTACTCACCCTCTCCTTTTTACTCTCTCTTTCTGTCCTGTCTTCTGTTCCCCACGACCTCCTCACGTTACTCATCCTCTCCTTTTTACTCTCTCTTTCTGTCCTGTCTTCTGTTCCCCACGACCTCCTCACGTTACTCATCCTCTCCTTTTTAATCTCTCTTTCTGTCCTGTTACTCATCCTCTCCTTTTTTAATCTCTCTTTCTGTCTTCTGTCCCCCACGACCTCCTCACGTTACTCATCCTCTCCTTTTTACTCTCTCTTTCTGTCCTGTCTTCTGTCCCCCACGACCTCCTCACGTTACTCATCCTCTCCTTTTTACTCTCTCTTTCTGTCCTGTCTTCTGTTCCCCACGACCTCCTCACGTTACTCACCCTCTCCTTCTTACTCTCTCTTTCTGTCCTGTCTTCTGTTCCCCACAACCTCCTCACGTTACTCATCCTCTCCTTTTTAATCTCTCTTTCTGTCCTGTCTTCTGTTCCCCACGACATCCTCACGTTACTCACCCTCTCCTTTTTACTCTCTCTTTCTGTCCTGTCTGCTGTTCCCCACGACCTCCTCACGTTACTCATCCTCTCCTTTTTACTCTCTCATTCTGTCCTGTCTTCTGTCCCCCACGACCTCCTCACGTTACTCATCCTCTCCTTTTTACTCTCTCTCTTTCTGTCCTGTCTTCTGTTCCCCACGACCTCCTCACGTTACTCATCCTCTCCTTTTTAATTTCTCTTTCTGTCCTGTCTTCTGTTCCCCACGACCTCCTCACGTTACTCATCCTCTCCTTTTTAATCTCTCTTTCTGTCCTGTCTGCTGTTCCCCACGACCTCCTCACGTTACTCATCCTCTCCTTTTTACTCTCTCATTCTGTCCTGTCTTCTGTTCCCCACGACCTCCTCACGTTACTCATCCTCTCCTTTTTACTCTCTCTTTCTGTCCTGTCTTCTGTTCCCCACGACCTCCTCACGTTACTCATCCTCTCCTTTTTACTCTCTCTTTCTGTCCTGTCTTCTGTTCCCCACGACCTCCTCACGTTACTCATCCTCTCCTTTTTAATCTCTCTTTCTGTCCTGTCTTCTGTTCCCCACGACCTCCTCACGTTACTCATCCTCTCCTTTTTACTCTCTCTTTCTGTCCTGTCTTCTGTCCCCCACGACCTCCTCACGTTACTCATCCTCTCCTTTTTACTCTCTCTTTCTGTCCTGTCTTCTGTTCCCCACGACCTCCTCACGTTACTCATCCTCTCCTTTTTACTCTCTCTTTCTGTCCTGTCTTCTGTTCCCCACGACCTCCTCACGTTACTCATCCTCTCCTTTTTAATCTCGCTTTCTGTCCTGTCTTCTGTTCCCCACGACCTCCTCACGTTACTCATCCTCTCCTTTTTAATCTCTCTTTCTGTCCTGTCTTCTGTTCCCCACGACCTCCTCACGTTACTCATCCTCTCCTTTTTAATCTCTCTTTCTGTCCTGTCTTCTGTTCCCCACGA